>NC_068982.1:110482705-110502139 GCF_001194135.2 Octopus bimaculoides
GAACACACTGAAATAAATATTTAAGCATTTAAGCATGGAAATTTGAAATACGGTGGAAGAGTGGAGACAAATCAATGTACCAGAAGGGGAACATAGAAACAATTAAAATATTAGTTAGTGACAGGAGGTTGTAAAATCCAAATGTAAGGAGAAATATGTAAGATTGGAAATAGGTAGAAAAATCAATAACTAACGATACACAAAAGATGTATTTGGACCTCAAAAAGACAAATTGGCTGTTGAGGTTAAACTAATGATGGTATAACATCAAAGGTATCACATGAAATGAAGAAGCTTAAGGGTATTATCATTAGTGATTCTCTCTATGAAGAGATTACGAAACAAGGTTTGTGTTAGAAGGCTGATACTTCATGGTGCAGAGAAATTGAAGATCTTCAATAACTAGAGAAAAGGAGCTTAGTTTTGTCTATTGGGTATAAAGTATAACCATAAGGTACTGAGTACAAGTAAATCAGGAAAGTATTTGAATATGAGGGTGTTTGTTGATATATGTAGAAGAGATATCTGCATTAGTATGGACATATGATACAAGTAAGAGGTGTTGTGTGGTGGCAGGAGAGGACAATGGAGGAGATGATGCAAGAGTGAGATGTTGAAAAATGCTGTAGTATATATCTGTGTAATGTATATTGCCAAAGAAAAATGGATATTGACTACAATGGTATGCATTTGTATATTTAAGCATACAGGTATGTATGTGTCTACAAACATGAATATATGTTTATTGCAGATTTTGAAAATATTTTAACAGTCAATCTATCTCTGGACTGAAATTTATTCAGAGGTAAAACATAACAAAGGCTTCAACTTTATACTAACCTCTCCATCATCATCAAATTTAATCTTTGTGTTTAACTCAATGTTTTTCCTTAAAGCACGTTTTGCAATAGAAACTTTACTCAAAACTTTCTTTTTGTTTTTGGTAACTGTTTTACTGTTGTCAACCTGAAAAAGAAGAGATAAAATATTTTACATGATTCATTCTAATATCTGATCTGTAAAACTGGAGAAATGTTATGAATCAAACTGGCATCAATAAAGTGAATATGAGAGAGGTGAATTGACTTCAGTAATCAATAACAATTAAGAACGGGTCGTAGGTGAATATAATAACGATTGTAGTTAGAGTATTCATATCCAGTAATACCAGAATAGTCATTAACCTCAGACCAATCCTAATTGAAAAGATCTATGATCAGAGGCGTTCCTACTTTGACTGTTACATCTTATTTCAGGTATTGTGTACTCCAGACTACATTATCTGATGAATATTTTATTAAGATTGTATGGTGTGCATGTACGGAGTCTGTTATTTCTGTTTAGAATACTGTTATTTAGGTGTTATTTCTAGTAGATCAATGACCACATAGAATCTCCCTTGTTGGCATGTGAAGCTCCCAAGCTGTAAATGGTACACAGATATGAACACCAATCTAAGTAGACATTGCAGAAAAGAGGAGAAGAGATGAGGTAAGATCTTGGTTAATTCAATACAAAAGCTAAGAATTAAAAATTATAGATTACTGGAAGTAGTAGTTAAATTAATATATAGCAATCAAAGAACTTATGATAAAGTAATGCCAACATTTTACATTTGGATGTAATTTCAATGGTTTTAATGGCTAAGTCAGTGTCTATGATATTTACAGGCTATCTTTGGTTTGTGAGATTGATATCGCTGGAGTTAGCAAGTGGTTCATGCATGACCTTGAGATAAGACAATGAATGCAATGGATATAGGCTGTGTAGAACTTAGTTGGCTTAGAGGAGAAGCTGCTGTAAAAAGCAGAATGAGGAGACAGTATGTCTATAGGCCAGAAGTTGTTAGTGTTGCTAGTAAGTCTGCAAATCAATCAGACTGCTATCTTTCGGATGGGCAGCTTGTATGTCTGGCAGAGCAGTACCATTGAGATGTAGCACTACTCCAGTGTAGGATTTAATTGAACATTAATAGAGAATTAGTGACAGATCAGAGCTGAATTATTTTCTGGCCCTGAAAAGAAGGTTAGTCTTTGGAATGCAATTTTAGCTGTATTATATATAAAAAAAAAATTATAGTAAGGCCTACATGTAATATGACATAGAGAGTTTAAACTGTATTGTCCCAACATAGAGAGGAAGAAGTATAAGACTGTCTCCAGAAAAAAAAAGTTAATATTTTATGATTAAAAAAACATTAAGAGTAAAGTAGCAAAAGACGACAGGCAACAAGCAATATACAAAATGTTTGAAGTGTAATTATATTTAAGATAGATTGAAGGAGAGAGAGAAAATATTGTGATAAAATTAAAATATATGAATTGAATGAAAACATGCTTTATGTTGATGATTTATAGATATGACCTTACAAGTTGATAGTTTAGAAATACAGGCATAACCTTCATAACAGCTCATGGCAAAAAGCCTTTTATCATCGAAATTAAAAGAATGGATAAATAAATAACTCTACCTCCTTGGTTACATTTTCAACTGGCTCAGCAGGAATTCTTCTTTTAAAGGTCAGAAGGTCATCCTCATCATCATCACAACCAAACTGTACAGAAAATTTCTCCTTATCACAGTTAGAATTGCCTTCAACACTAGACCCAGATGCTTCATTCTCAGAATCACTACTTGAACCACTTCTGGTTGATATGTGATGTTTTGGCTGAGGTTTGACCTGTTTTTTGTGCTTTTCTTGCTCACTTTCAGAGTCAGATTCATCTGATTCAGTAGACTGCATGTCATCACTCTCCTCACCGTTGGAAGCAGCTTTCTTGACAGAATTATCAGCTTCTTTTTTTAAGCGTTGTTTCTCTTCTTTTTCCAAAAACCGTACACGTGGAATTACTTCTAAGCCTAGAGAGCTACAAAATAAATTAATAGATGAGAGACTAAAGTAAGACACCTGACTGTAAAATACTTATCTAAACAGTGTCAGTATGAGAGATTACAAGGATGAATGATGAGTCATTGACTTATAAATATTTATAATTCAGTCCCTCCCTCCAAAATTTTGGGCCTTGTGCCTAAAATAGAAAAGAATATTTTAGAAGGCGGCGAGCTGGCAGAAACGTTAGCATGCTGGGTGGTGAAATACTTAGTGGTATTTTGTCTGCCTTTATGTTCTGAGTTCAAATTCCGCTGGGGTCGACTTTGTCTTTCATCCTTTTAGGGTCGATAAATTAAGTACCAGTTGCATACTGGGATGGAGGGGGGTTATCTAATTGACTGATCCCATCCCCCAAAATTTCAGGCCTTGTGCCTAGAGTAGAAAAGAATATTAATAATCCAGTGTTCATTATATAAATTTCTTAATAATTACAACTAATTAAGAAAACTAAATTATGCATATTTTATAGATGACTTTATTTGTTGATTATACATACCAGGAAAAGTTTCCAAGATCCAGATTTTTCACATCAAAAATACTTTTGTTTGACATCAAAAATACTGAACGAATATATGAAATAAAGGCCTGCAATCAGAAAAAAGATTAGGAAAGGACCTTTAAAAAATTGAATACAAGGCTGGTGACTAAGAAAGCGTCTGTAGCAACTAAGTCCAATAAATACATCACTGTTTATTTTAATGTAATAAAATGGCCAGGTGATGAAATGACATGTGATGTATTTACTGTGATGCAATACACTGTAAAGCAAATCATTATTGGTAAATTCATTGACATGTTTTTATCTGCAGAGTAAATATAGTGCAAAACATTAGAGCTTTTATTCAGTGTAAATACATCATTTTTTTTAACAATAAAAAAGAAATTCAAAGATAAAAATAAAATCTATATTAAATTTACTGAATCTCTCTCTCTCTATATATATATATATATGTGTGTGTGTGTGTGTGTGTGCAAAAAAACAAGTCAAAGTTACATTCAAAAATAGAATCACAAAAAAACCTCATTTTATCAGCATCATTCTACTCAGCTTTCATTAACAGCTATCAAATCTGAGAGTGTTACCTATGATAGTAGACTAGTACCTGGACCATAAGAAGATTTACTCCTCATTTATCAAATGCTATATAAATTGAAATAAATACAAGCCTATCGATCTATAGATATGTGAAAAGCTATCAATTTTAACTAGTTTTAGAAATCTTATAGTAATATTAATTTCAAATTTTGGCACAAGGCCCACAATTTCAGGTGAGAGGTTAAGTCGATCCCAATGTTCAACTGCTACTTATTTACTGACCCTGAAAAGATGAAAGGCAAAGTCAACCTCAGCAGAATTTGAACTCAGAATGTAAAAATGGACGAAATAAGCATTATACCTGGCACGCTAACAATTCTGGCAGCTCGTTATCTTAAATCTTATAGTAATATTAAAACATAAATCAAGCATCACACTCTGAGAGTTAGATGCTGCTATCTCATCAGCTACAGTGCCATATCTAGTTTCTAAATAATATTCATCATAGCTCTTCACTGTAAAAAGCTACGTATGTTTAAATCCTCAAATTCCTGTGGTAGGAGTATACATTGCTATACCTACATTATAACCTCCGTTTCCAGCCTCTCTCTCTTTGTCAAGCTACAATTAACTCACAATATAACACCATGTGACTGTAGTATAAATTGCTTTATTTGATGCCCTCGACAAATGTTTGTATAACACTTGATTTTATATGGCAGTTACCAGCCTTTTATCTATCAACTGAAATAATGCACTATTATTAAGCATTGTCACCATCATCAATTTACATCTATTTTACATGCGATATGGTCTGGAAGTGTGGTCACAATCTGAGTCAGTTCTTATTCGGAGATTCTGCTCTCCTATGTGGGTTAAAGGATCATATCTCACTTGTATGTTCTATTTTTTGTTTTTATGACTAAGGGCCTATTCAAATACCAACAACTTTACAGATTGTACTGGATGCATTTTACAAGCACCAGCATTAGAGAAGTTGCTATGTCCTCAACAAGAATAAAGGACCTTCTTGATGCTACATCAACAGAGATAATGTAGCACTACTTCACACAGTGTCTTGCATACATTTTATTGTGGCATCAGAACTAATGAGTTTGTCTTATGCCACAGAAGACTAGGGTCAAAGCAATGAAACCAAGAGAATGAAAAAAACAATGATTGAAATGAGAAGGTGCTGGAAATAGTAATGAAAGAGAGAGTGATGGTAGCTATGCGTTTGCTGCCAGGGATAGAGAAAGAGAGAGACAGACAATAGTAAAGATGCGTGATGAAAAGATAGATGTCAATTATTGGTTACCTGTGGGAGGAGTGATGTGTAGCAGTACACAAGGATAATGGTGAGGTGTATCAGTTGCAAACAAATTTGATCCATTACTCGTTAACACAAAGATTTGTGATAAGAGAGAATAGATTTAATGTCTTTTATTAGATGGTTGGCATTAAACATTGAATATGAGAGAAAGAGAGAGAGAGATATGACAAGGTATGGAAAAAGTAGGTGAGGGGCAAATAGAGACTTAATAGAAATATAATGGGCAAGAGATCCAACTGTAGATATCACAGATATATATGAATGAACAATAATTCATGAATACCTTTTTGGCATTATCCTTCATTTCAGTATTTTCTGCACACTGTGATTGCAGACGAGGTTTAATATCCCACAACATTTTAGGATTCACTCTGTAATAAGAAAGAGAGAAACCATAATGAATATGAATAAACATAAATCTAGGAGGGTTTCTTTATTTTGATATTTTAACTCAGCCTTTTTATGCCGGCATGGGTTAAATTCAAAATGAAGGTCTTTTAATAACTAAAGATTTACAAAAATTTTCTATGGTGACTTTGATGATAATGAGAGACAAAGTTCAATGAAATTTTATTCAAACTCACTGTATCTTTTTTATTGGGATTTTCTTTTTCTGTAAATTCTCAATCATTCCTTGCTCTTCACTGGGCAACAAAAACAATAAGGACTCACCATTCTTCTTGTATCTGGAAATCATAAATGAAAGCTGCTCTACAACAATTTAAGTCAGAACGATATGAAATGGTGCTATTACAAACAATGACCATGACCTGTGAGTCACAGAAACAATTATTTCAGTGCATTCTAACATTTGAAGGATAGCGACATACTTTTGCTCATTAAAAATTAGATGACACTATAAATATACATTCTTTCACATTAAATACTGTATAGCTACAGGTGAGAGTAAGCTTACATGGAAAAAATAGGTCATGAATGCTTGATTTTAATTTGCAAATGTAAAATATCCAATATAAAATATTCTGGCCTTGAACAATATCACAACACTCAAGGTAGAAAGCACTGAAGTTCAAATTACAAAGACTTCACAATACATTCTAAAACAGAAACAAGAAACACAGGAGAAAACAAATTATTCATTCTTACAGTAGTTCGGTTTTACTTTCATAAAATCTTGGGTTCTGAAGAGACTAATGTTGCAATTTCCAGTGTATTAAATAGTTAAGAGAAGAAACATTCTTCAGATAAGAAGTTAATATATAAAGTTTTCTAGAAATACTAGCAGTTTTAATCAGTACATAGCAGATTAACTGAAGCAATTACACAATGGAATGTCTTCAGCAGTGCATATATGCCCATGTCATACATTGTAATAGTAACTGTAATTTTCCAACAGTGGACTCTATTTAAATTCCAGTTGATTATTACCTTTGAAACCTAGTTTTCAAAAAAGTTAAGACTATGGGAAAATATCAAACATAGGAGTAAATATTTTAAACAAATATAGCCACTAACAATGTGAGTTGAAGATAGCAGAGTTTGCAAATACTAACATTTTATGGTAACTAGTTCAATACTTCAAGTTTATGCCTGAGTCAATAAAATAAGAACCAGTTATATAAAATTAATTAATTATTCCATTGCCATTTATTAAAAAGGTAGAGTCACAGAATTGATAGCACACCAAACAAGAAATACCTATGGTATTTAATAACGTTTCTTTATATTCAGAGTCCAAAGCCTGCAAAGATATAGTTTGCATTTCATCCTTTTGAAATTGGTAAAAAAAAAATACCAGGTAAGTATTGGGACCGATATTATTGATTGTATCTCTCACAGAACTTGTGGTTTTATGTTTATGTTAGAAACCATTGTTAATACTAAATTCATCACATAAAGAGTGAGAATCTCTTTGGACTTGATCATGCCACATCCTTGGTTAAAATGCTTAGTAATTCCTACTGATACTTCATTCAGTTAACCATTTATCCAGACACAAAATAAAGAGAGGGTTCAAGTTGAAAAATAAAAACAATCTTATTTTTGTTGAAACATGAAGAGAACTGCAGAAGTACCAAATGAGAAGAGTCACCAGTCTGTCCCAGGTAAAAAGCAAAACCTCAAAAACATGAAAGCAGTGCTCTCATGTGGCCACAGCCCATGGGCTGGAACAAGAGATATGTATGTATATGTATGCATGCATCAACCAAAAATGAAACTTTTGATCAATGATTGACTCCCTGACCCGTTTATAAGAGCAGTAACAACTTGTCTAACACATACCAGCATGGAAATGCAGATATAACACCATGACAATCATGATAATATATATATCATCATCATCGTCGTTTAACGTCCACTTTCCATGCTGGCATGGGTGGGACAGTTTGACTGAGGGCTGGCAAGCCAGAAGGCTGCACCAGGCTCCAATTTTTGTGTGCCACCGGCACAGGAGCCAGTCAGGCGGCACTGGCAACGTCCACACTCCAATGGTACTTTTTATGTGCCACTGGCATCAACCACGCTTGAATGGTGCTTTTTACATGCCACCATCATGGGAGCCAGTCAGGCAGCACTGGCATCGATCACGCTGAAATGGTGATCACACTGAAATTTTGTCAAAAACGTTAAGAATAAACCCTGTTCTATGTGACATATTCTACCAGTATCAGAAGTTTGAAAGTGTTTAGTTAAAAAAAATTAATCAAATAATCTGTAAGTCAAAGTTGACCGCAGCGAAATTTCAACTCAAAACATAAAGACAGATAAAATACTGCTAAGCATTTCGCCCGGCGTACTAACGTTTCTGTGAGGTTGCCGCCATAGAAAGCAAGCATTCATTTTAGAAATATATTCTTTATTCTTATTACTTAAGCGTTACTTCCTTACATGAAATTTCGTAACATTTTACCTCACAACTCTTTTTCTACTAATTTTTGTTCAATGCGACTATGATTCTGAATTCCTCATGCACTTTTCTATCATTTAAGCCTAAGAAAAATATACTTTTAATTTAAAATTAAAAAATTTATGTTAATTGAATATCTGCCTCACTGCCCCCCTCCTGAGATTGCAGATATTTTGCTGTAACTTTTTTTTCTACTGAACCAAATCTCAAACTATTTATGCCAAAGTGTAGCTAAGGAGGTGTCCTCTTTAAAACTATTAACAGTTTGCAATTTAGTTGAGAACTGAATTAGTAGTGAAGCTTGGAAGCTGCTGTGATTGACGAAATGGTGGACTTAAGCATATATTCAACCACTACTGTGGTTGAATGATATATACATATACATATATACACACACACATATATACATGCATACACACACACACACACACACACTTTATTACGTTATTTCCCAAATGACCTAAATTTGAAATGCTTAAGAACAATTCAATACATCAAATGTAGTTGTCCTACTTTTCCAAACATAAAACCGCTTCTGCCACATAAATTGCTAATGAAATTAAAATCAGAAAGGACAACTTAAATTGAATCTTACCTTGCTGTACGCCCAACTCTGTGAATGTAAGTGTTAGCATCTTCTGGACAGTCAAGTTGGATGACCCAGTTCACTTCAGGTATATCTGAAGAGAAGAAATTAAATTTTCAAAAGCTAGTGTTGCAGATTAACAAAATGTTAATAGTGATTGTGAAGCTATAAGTCCAAACTTTGCTACAGTAAAGTTAGAATAAGAAAAGAGTATATTTGGTTACAATGATACAATATCATACTAACAATTGTTACTTTAGGTACAGGATTACCCCACTCATTTTCAAAGCATAAAGAAATAAAAAATTTTTACGGAAATTAACAGATGCATTCAAAAACTGAGTTGCCAATTTTGATGTATGGGGTATCAAAGAATTCAGTAATCTTTTGGCTACCAAATAAATTTTATTTTCATTTACATATTTGCATCACAAAAATTTAACATTATAATCTTTCTATAAGTCAACTATTGCAAACAATATTTTATACCACGACGACGACACTTTTTCTATATAAGTGTGTACCTTAAAAGACATCCATTTCTCTATATGTTATGAGGAAATACAGTCACTCACTTTCTGTCTCTCATACACATGCACACATACATACAAAAAAGCTGTGCCGATTCTGTCCATAAGAAAGGAACAAATAATACAATGTGGCTGTAGGTCACAACACCCAGGCAATACCGGGATGCATTGCTAGTTATATATAAAAACACAAACTCCTTAAATAACGAAGTAATGGCACCAGCAGTGTTTACGTATAATCACAATTTAGGTTAGTTGAAATATGTCTGTCACATATTCCAACATGCGAAATACTTAAAGCAAATGATCATAATTTAACTATTAGTAGTTAAAGTTTAAAACACTTAAATAAAAAAACAAAGAAATAAAATGAAACAACGTAACACATGTAAGATTAAAACATAGATGCTGGACAAGAGAATTACATGGGCATAAACCTTAATAGAACCACGTCATTTGCTGCACAAGGTACATAACTCAGTTTGCATCAGTTGACTTGACAGATAACACGTTTCCTTACTTTTTTCAAAGATGAGTTGTTCAGATTAGAAAGTCAGTCAATTGCAAAAAAACTGTTGCTTCAACAAAAATCATCCAACTCATGATCAAATGAAAATATGAATATAAAACAATACAAAATAACAAAAGGAGCGTTTTCCTCCTCTTTTTATATTTACCAAGTCCACGAGCTGCAATGTCTGTGGCAAAGAGAACAGCATGTTGCTTGAAACAGAACTGTTGGAAGACTTCCATTCTTTTACGCTGTTTCATCTTGCCATAAAGAGCATGAAGTGAGATACCTGGCCGCATGTGACACAATGCCTTGAATATATAGCGAACCTGTCATCAAAAAAAAAAAAAGAGAACGAAAATAGGTCAATGATGGTGGATGGAGGATAGGGTGTATGTGAAGTTACATGGATTTACTGGGTGGAAACATACAGGAGCAGAGGGTAGAAAGTAACAGAATTGAAGATAAGAAGAGAAAGTGAAAGAGAAAGAGACAAGTAGAACAGAAACCGTGAGGAGAGAGAAGAAGACTGATAAAAGGAAACAATATAAATCTGAAATAAAATAAAAGGAAAGAGAGTAAGGAGACATAATGGAGATTAAAGAAAAAATTAGTGTGCAATTAATCATATGACAAAAGAATAGTCTTGGAAAAAGTTACTTGAACCAGAACTGAACTTGATTCACAGAGAATTAAACATTTCACCATAGCATATCGGTCATCAATGAAATGTTAAAGTGAAAGAAGAATTAGCCTACCTGACTGCATGTGCTCAGAAAAACAAGAATTTTTTGTCTTAAATGTTTCTTCAGGAAAGACCACAGTACTGTCATTTTGTCTTCTAGTTCACAGGTTATATAACTCTGAAAAATTGTTTTTAAAAATCAATAAATAGCATACATATAACTCACAAAATTACAACAGCACCACATGAGGGTGAAAACATACAGAAATGCAGTATTATATGTGTTTCATAACAAGCCAATGAAGGAATCTCGGCATGGTTACTCAACTTGCTAAAACACCCTATCATCTTAAAAATGGAAGAATAAATTTGAAAAAAGGAAAAGAAAAGATTGAAGAAAACATGACCAAGATGGGGAATTGAAGAGAGAGTGATGAATGAAAGAGATCCAGAGTGAGAGGGTGAAGGAGATTGAAGAGGGAACGGCATGTGTGGTGTGAAGGAGGAAGGAGTGTTAAGATGGACAAAGGAAGATGGAAGGAGTAATGGATGGGAGAGTGATGAATAACAATAACGAGTGACAGAGGAGAGAGAAGTGTAAGAAAGAGTGATATACAATACTAAAGAAGAGGGAGAGAGAGAGAGAGAGATAATAGTGGGGATTGAATACAGACAGATACAATGCTATCCCACATTACATATGCAGCATGACAGAAGAGCTCTAGAGTGATAGCAAGGAGGCACAGTAATAGGAGAGCAGATGAATGATAGATGAGAGGGTAACGAAAAGAGGGAAGTGAGCAATAAATAAAAATTTCATGCTATAATAAGCATTTACCTGAACCAGCTGTGAAGGTGTGCTTTCTTCGGCAAATTCATCAACAGAGATATAAAAGAGATTGTCCTTGTTTAAACTGAGACGAGCAAGATCTTTCACTGACCTAAAGGACAGGAACACAAATAGGAGTATTACAAATTTACTGATGACAATTATTGTAATAAAGCAATTTAGTCATTTGTATGTTAATGAAATATGCTTGGGTGGAGCAAGGAAGACATAAGAAGAAGTAGGTGCAATATTACCAGTGTAATTATGTTGACTTCATAAGACAAATAACTAAATGTTTCTACTATCAAAAATATAGAAAGTGGCATATGGCAGAGAAATGGAGCAGATACCTCATGGTATTCAGCAGCTTTCCTTTATGTACTGAGTTCAAATCACATTGGGTTTGAAATATTAACCATGTTATTTGTGTTGTTGACTTCAGAAAGATGAAATGCAAAAGAAACTGATGTAAATGACTGATCTCCTCTCTTCAAAATTGCTGGCCTTGTCTAAATTGGAAACCATTATTACTATTATATTGCAATTTGTGATAAGCTTCGTTGGTTACAGGCTTTCCAATGAGTCAGTGACCAGTCCATTGCATTTCTGACAGCAATGTCACCTTGAGTAACGTATCTTCTATATGGTCTTAAGTTGACCAAAATCTTATAAGTGGAATATGGTAGATAAAAATTGTGTATAAGCCCATTACGACTGTTCTCTTCTTGGGTGCTAGACTTAACTGTTACCCCTTTTAACACTACTACCTAGCTCTTGTGTACCTTTAGCAGGGCACTGCATCTCCAGGCTTAGGGTGATTCCTCTCTTACCTTCACCACTTTAGAGGCCCTGAAAATATAGATATTAAACTTCCTCCCTTGCGAGAGAAAGAGAGGTGGTGAGGTCTACTTTTCATACTGAATTTTGTTTTGTTCATTCTAAACTCTAGACCAAACATTCCACAGAGCTGCTGCTTCATATTCCAACTGTTCTGAATTTAACTCGCCATGGAGATGAATCAATTACTTATGTTATATTTTTACTTTAAAAACTTTTAACCTTCCAATACCCATCATTCATGTAAATTGTGAAATTCATCACTATAGATTGTGGGCAGGGAGTTCATTCCTCATTTTTAAGATAACTGTTTGGGGAAAACACTAAACATGTCAACCCTCAACATTTGTGGAGGGCTTACAAAGAGCATGAGAACAACCCATCTTCCAACTCAAACAAATAAAATAAAATAAATAAAACCTCACAAAAGGCAACATACATGAAAAGAATAATTAGTCCTTACTTTGTCTGTGTGGCAGAAAACAATAAAGTCTGTCTGGATGGAGGTAAATTATCCAAAATGGCATTCATTGTTTCAGTAAATCCAAGGTCCAGGATACGATCAGCTTCATCAAGAACTGAAAACAAAGTATTGTCATAAGACTGTCAGGTGAAATGGTTCAGAACTTTTACATGAATGTGGTGGAAATGGTACAGATGGAGGAGTTGTCAGATGCTTTATATTTTTTTGAAAGTTTCTTTCCTGAGTTCAAATTCTTGTCAGGTTTAGCTTTGACCAATCATTCCCAAGTGAGACAATTAAATAAATACCAGCCACATATTGGAGTTTATTCAATTGACTATATTATCCCTTCACATTAAAAGATTATGGACAAATATAGACATACATTTACAACAATTCATTAATTTCTTGAATGGTTTTGCATAGATTTTTCTATGCTTAGCAGAAGCTGACCAATATAAAGTGTATAGAATTGGTAGACAGGAAACTGTTGGAACCTGTTGTATGTGTGAGGTGGGAACAGTGCTGGGGAGACTCCAGTATGCTGATGATCAGGGTCTCAACAACAAACAAGTTGATGAATTATTGGACAAGTTCCAAATGTGGAAACAGAATTTAGATTCAAGAGACTCAAGTCGATTTAGTAGTTTTAGTGAGCACATAAGTTAAATACTACTATCAACTGGAATGTAACTATGTAGGATATGTGGAAAGGGAGTATGAAAGAACCCCATACACTACAACCAAGGCAAACAATGTGGGCACAAATGGTACAGTGGACTCTCAATCATGCTGATAGATTTCATATGTAAAAGATGCATAAGAGTAGCTAGCAATAGCATCACCCAAGAAATGAAATCTCTGAATTGTCCACAAAACTCCTTAAAAGAAGTTAATAGCTTTTGTTACCTCAGTCATCTAATCAACAGTGGGTGCACAATTTGCAAGATTGTATGGGAAGGAGAATAAGGAGATGGGGAGGCAGACTGCCAAAATGGTTCGGTTTGAAGGGTGGATGAGCAAAGAACCATGAGCTGGGGAGGATAGATTGATGAAGATATATGTATATGTACCAGTAGGAATTTGATAATCTGGCAATAAGACCAAAGTATAAATATTACATTTATCAATACATCTCACCCACCTACTTTTCATGAACAATCCTCAAATTAAATGAGTCTCTTCACTAAGTGTGCTATGCTCTCTCTCTCCCTAAAAAGCTTCATTCTTAAAATGTGTCAAGGAGAGTTGTCTTTTTCTTTAGATCAAAGGTAAAAATATATCCCTACTGGCTGCAAAATAAAAACCCACTAATTTCACTCATTGCTCCAAATAATTATTATCTTAGAGAAAGGTTTTCAATTAACACTTTTCTTCAGATAATAAAATATAAAAGTGACTTACTGAGTATCTGCAGGTTATGGGCATTAAAATTAGGTGTCTCATCCATGTGTTGTAGGAGTCGTCCTGGAGTACAGATGACAATGTTAGTATACATGATCTGCTTGGATTCCTCTTTTAGGTTCTGTTCAAATATATAGATCAACAAACAAATGTAGAAATATATATATAAAGCGATAAACACAGAAAGATATAAGTTATTTTAGTTTCTTTATTGATAAATTACAAGCTATAAACTTTCACATCAAAATCAATAAATATTTTTTTAATACTACTTTATCTAAGCAATTGCTTGGATTTCAAGTTAACCCTTAGTCACATAATGCACAGTCTGAATTGTCCTTGCAAAACTTTCATGCAGATCAGGCTTCCTTATTAACTTATTAGTAGGTGAAATAGCTGAATGGAAAAAGGTATTGGAATAATATGTTTTGAGTTCGAATTCAATAAGAAAAAATGAAATATCCTACATGCTCCATTTGCACTAACTGTTGCAATTAGGTATTAAATATTTTTGAAAATGATCTATTAGTACAAAGAAAAAATTATCATGCACTTGCTTAATTATGACATGGGAACTTCTACATGGCAGAAATAGCAACCAAACCTTCCTCAAATCAAACAACCATTTTGAACAAAGAAAGAAAGGTACATTGGATAATGTAGTTTGAGATAACATTAAAACATGGCTAGAATGTTTTCAATCATATCTCTGTTTAATCAAGATTGACTTGAGACTAAACAACAGTAACCATCTGAGATGTGCACACCTATATAACATATCCGACCCATGGGTCATTTTAATCCCACAGTAACTTTGAATTAGAAATGTACCGAACCTTAACTGATATAACTTTAATTCCTACTATTGATAGTACATCACATGTCTTCAGATAAATAATTTCTAATCAAGCAGAAGTTACACAGGCCAACTATTCAGCTGTTATAACAGGATCCCTCTTTTTTTTATTAGTCATGAGAAGAGAGAGACAGTGCCTATGATCTCTGCAGATCCTGTCATAGTAGCAAGATCGATGTAGTTGATGGTAGCCTAAACATTTGCAAGAGAAACATGTTTGGAAGGGAACTAAGATTTGGTTCAAATACTTGCATGATCATTTTTGATCTGGCCTGACACAAGGTACAAGTGATATTATTGAAATCTGGTATTTATTTTCAGCATAGACTTGTGATAAAGGCACCCAAGGACCAAGTGATGTTAAATCAGGTAGCATATTAGGCCTACTACACTGGTAATAAGGGTACCTCAAACCTCATCAAACAAAACAATATATATATATATATATATATATATATATATATAATAAAACATTTTAAAAAATATCCAGCAAAGAATATGCTGTAAGATCAAAATAGGGAATAATGATAAAATAAAAATAGAAGAGAACCTATTACTTACCATCCCACCAACAGTTAGACCAGCAGAAAAATCATGTTGTTTCCCAAGCCGTCGAAGAACTGCAAAGGTCTGATAAGCGAGCTCTCTAGTTGGAGATATAACTAGGGCACCTAATCCATCGAGATTAGTCCATTTTTGGCAGTAGAGACATTCAAGAAGCTGAAGAACAAACATAGTTTATATTTTATAGTAAAATATTTACTTTAATGTTGTTATGGTTTCTCACCAATAATAATGG
Organism: Octopus bimaculoides; assembly: GCF_001194135.2. Classification (NCBI taxonomy): domain Eukaryota; kingdom Metazoa; phylum Mollusca; class Cephalopoda; order Octopoda; family Octopodidae; genus Octopus; species Octopus bimaculoides. The sequence continues at coordinate 110,498,337 of NC_068982.1, forward strand.
TTACTAATTTAGACACAAGTCCAGTAATTTTTAGGGGAGAGGGTTAGTTAATACTATCAACCCTAGTACTTGACTGGTACATTATTTTATCGGTTCTGGAAGATGAAAGACAAAGTTTACCATGACAGGATTTGAACTTGGAATGTACAGGGACTTAACTAAATATCAGAAAACATTGTCTGGCATCCTGGAAAAGCAAGGCCAGTATGTGAGAGAGTGAACTGGATGTAGAGGTTACCATTGTATCAGTTATGCTAGATATAAAAGCTTTAACAGGGTTCTACTCTCATTATAGGCTTGATGGATGGACATGGACTCCTTGTTGAGTTCATCTACTTTTATAGACAAGTATTGTTTCTTTGTCCTATCAGGATGTTCTTTCACACTTAATATAACAGGATGAGTGATATTATTAGTTTATTCACCTATGATTTACATGATTACTGCAGCAGATCATTTTTGATCTGGCCTGACACTTGATGCAATTTACAAGTGATATTATTGAAGTCTGGCATTTATTTTCAAATCCGTTCTGAAATAGAGACGTTAGAATTGAAATAAGGACCACATTATTAGCACCTTTACAATGTTCAAAGGTCACAGAAGAAGTCAGTTTCAGTACTACCAAGTAAATCAAACACTTTAAATTTCATAATGCTGTTACTGCTTTTTTAGTTTAGTCTGAAGGAAAACTGTGCCATGGCATATGTCAAATGAACCTGTGTAGAAGAGAGGGTATGCAACATCTAGTCCAAAGCAGGAGAGGATGTTGTAGTGGCAGTAGAAGAGTTGGAGAGCAGAAGAAACAGTGTATCAATAATCAAGTGATGACAGTGTCAATTTAGCTTTCTACTGAGAAGCTCGATGAACTGAGGCATTGAAAGATGTCTGACCAGGGCTACTTAATAACACTGACTACAGGATCTCCTGACTTCATGGTTGGTTGCTTATCACAATACTGATTTGACCATCTGCTGTTCTCATTGTAGTTCAGTTCCTTAACCCTTCAGCATTTAAACCAACCATATCTGGCTCACATATTCTATCAATTTTATGTTCACTCCGGCAATATCATTCTCAAAATATGCAATCACATCACTGAAATTTAAAAGTTATGAGATAATGCATGATCAATTTAAAACAATGTGAATAAAAAGCATTACATTTGAAAGAGTAATCTGAATGTTAAAGAGTCAATGAGTTCAAAAACAATCTACCCAAAATTAAAATTTAACTTACAGGAATAAGAAAAGCTAGTGTTTTGCCAGATCCAGTTTTGGCAGCTGCAAGAACGTCATGTCCCTGCAAAGCAATACCTATGGATTCTTTCTGAATTTCTGTTGGCATTATGAATCCAGAATTTTTTATACCTGCAACAACAAAAGAAAGTAATTAAATAGAGTCACTCTCAATATGAATCATGCAGAATTAATTTAATAAACAGCATGGTGCTTAATGATGGATGGTAATAATAACTTTTTACCTAAGTACATGATTATAAATTTTGGAGAATGGGTAAGTGATTTGATTAACTTGACTATTTGACAGTTTCTCATGTTAGTGACCTTAAAGGGTGAAATGCAAAGTTAACCTCAGTAAGATATGAACTTGGAAAAGAAAGGAATGAACTAATTAATAGTATTTTATCTGCTGCTTTACCCCACTTCATAATTGATAGTAATGATTTCATACATTGGCAAAAGGCTACGCATTTTGAAGAAAGATTGCAGATTTAATTAAATGATGGACACAGCAAAGTTGACTCGGGCGGGATTAAATAATAATTGTTTTTAACAGAAGCACAAGGTCAGAAATTAGGAGGACAAGGTTAATTGATTACATTGACACTTATTCTTGATTGATATATTATTTTATTGTCCAACCCATGCCAGCATGGAAAACAGATGTTATATGAAGATGATGATGACCCTGAAGATATGTAAAGCAAAGTTGACGTTGGTGGGATTTGAACTCAGAATGTAAAGAGCCAGAGTACATAATGCAAAACATTTTCCTGATTCTCTAATGATTCAACCAATCTATTGAATTTGGATTAAAGAATAATGATCTCTTTTAACCAGGCACAAAGATTATTGATAAGATTACACTTGGGTTTAAATGTGTGGTGAAATATTACAGAGAAACTATGATGCCAGGCTCTTAACCACATAGTAAAGAGATTGAATCATCTAGACAAGGTACATAATTATGCTTCACACAGAATTCATGGTTGAGAAGTAGCACCTCCAATTGATGGATAAGAAATCAGCACACAGGAAAGGCAGCTAACTGTAAAGACACCTGTTCTAGCAATATGCAAATATAAACACATTGCATTCATGTAGTAGAGGCAAAACAGCTTGGCTGAGCCCATTCATGAGAATAATCAAATTAATCTGTACAAGTTAACAGAATGCTTGTTATATAAAACCTATTCTTAGTGCTGGAATACAAAGCCTATACTCTTGTGTTTTGTTTTGTCCTATATTCGTTTATGTTTCTAAATGGCAAAGTGAAATTTGAAAGAAATTTGGCAAGTCAACAGTGTAGAGGCTCTGTAGTATATTTATAAGATGCGGAGGCAGTGCCCTAAACGTTACTTCAACCTTCTAAACTAGTCAAATAAATGCAGTTTGAACTTCTACAGAAGTAATGTGTGCAGGAGGAAGAAAAGATTGCATTATGGAGTTTAAGGGGAGATACAATACATATGTCAAGAGGAAAAGTGGGGACATTAAGTGAGTTAAATAGGTGGCCAATAAACTGTAACTATATCAAATTAGTTATATTTCTCTTTGTAATTGAACTTTAGGATGAAAATCACAATCTTAGGTCTTTATAATATGAAAATATAATACAAACCAATTTGAGTGCTTTCAGACAATGGGAAGTCTGTAAACTTCCTGATAGCAGTTGGGTTTAACTGAAATAAAAGATAAATATTTTCAAACTCATATTAAATGAAGATGTGCTGCATTGCAGATCCATCCAATCCTAACCATAATGAAAAGACAGATGATGACGATCATATTCTTAGTAACAGCCGCAGTACTGTGCTCCTGGTCAAGTCACTTTATTCTGTCAGTCTACTTAGCCGAAAGAGTGACTGACAAGGCAAAAAAAGTATCCAACTGACATTAAACATCATAAGCACCACTCTGAGACAAAAAAGGATCCACAATCTCACCAACAGGATAACATATCTATAGCTTGTCAGCTGTTATTGAAGGTATTTGTTTTAATAACTATGTATATATACATATATATGGAAAATGGTCTAGCCAACCGAAACTAGTGTAGAAAATTTAAATAGCAGAATCCAAGAAAAGTAGTGTTGGGTCTGCATCAACAATTAGTAAGTTCAAAATGTTAATAATGTGGAATACATTATTTTGCAATGCAAAAGTCTAATGTTTTGAACAGATCACATTAGTAACTGTTGGTGTATGTCTGATGGTGGATAAAAGAATTGTGACAGGAGTCTAGAAAAACTAAGAGAACAAAAGGCATTCATAAAAAAACTGAAAGCAATCACAAGCAGCAATGGTTTTCAACAAGTGAACTGGCAAAATAAAATGTAGTGTTACAGACTTGGAGAGTTAAGCCAACCTCTTTGTGGGCTATATTAGGCCCACAGCTTTGCTATGTCTAAAGGAACCTGTGCCAGAATTGTACAGTCATTATATTGCTGCTATTTTCGAGGCTTCCACCTCACCCCACTCTGTTTTTCGGACCCACAAAAGGGTTTTGTAGCATATTAGGATGTCACAGGAATTCATTCAACGAAAAAAAAAAAAAAAAAA
>NC_068982.1:110502488-110507352 GCF_001194135.2 Octopus bimaculoides
GACTTTGATGAAGTGAGTAATTCTTTTCGCTTCTTTTCTCCTCTTTTACCAGCAAATTCCTTGTCTTTTGGTCTTTTGTCGCGTGGATGTTTTTTATATTGAAATTTTCCAGCATTTGTACTTCGATCAGGAAACATTTTTGCAACAAAATAACAAACTCACGTGTACGAAGACATTTGTATAAAAGAGTGATAAGGTAAAGGGAGGCAATCAGCGTATTTTGTTTTCCTTTTCCGCTGCAAAACGTTCCTGTTCAATTTCTGCTGAGTTGCTGGAACTTGTTTATTTAAAAAATTTTTTACCAAGCTTTTCCTCCCTTCTCGGTCTTGGGTTTTCTTTATATATTGATGTACGCATTGCAAGTGTTTTCTTGGGTTTGGTAATTTTCATTGCACTGATTCCTTGAAAGGAGACGCATCTTCTCTCGAGATGGGTACCGTCAGTTGCAAATGAGTTCATCCGCCTTCGATTTTTTTTTTTTATATTGCTGTGTGCCCACACCCCCTCTTCACTGGACAAGTTCAGTAGTTGTCAGATTTAGTTGCCGATCGTTCGACGATGAACAGGTAGTACTAGAATAGGGTTACCAATAGAAAGTTTCCACCAGCGTATGAGTTGGTCAAACAAGTGACTGTTGAAACTGAAGCAATTACATCATGGGAGAGCCATTACAAACATCTAAAAACACTTAAAAATAATTCTAGCTGTTTATTAGTCCTTACGCTTATTAATTTATCGATTGGCTTGAAGTGACCAGAGGTGTACTTTCACACTAGGTGTGTCTGTATGCAAGATTAGAAAGTCAGTATTGTTGAAGGAGAAAAATTTAGAAGCTTTAACTGTCACGTAAAAAAAGATATGCTTAATCTGATTTTTTTTTAAGAGACAGGGGTTAAAAATAATTCTAGCTTTTTATTTGTCCTTACACTTATTAATTTCTTGATTTATTTGTTAGATATTAGCATGTGCAGGATTTTGGTTTTCATATATTGCAAATTGGGAAACAGTTGATAAAAATAAAGTACCAGTAATATACAGAGTGAGGAAAAACTCTCCTATGTTAGCTACATGAAGACACTGTCACCAACTGTCTAACTTCACCATCACTACACCAACTGCTTAACTTCATCACCACACCAACAGTTATGTAAAATAAGAACAAAAATCTTTCGTATTTTAGATGGTCATTTGTGTGCTGCTTGCGAAGTTAGGCAGGTGGTAACTGTGTCTTCATGTAGCTAATGTTAGAGGTATTTTGCTGCACCCTGTACTTTTATTATTAATGGTAGTCAATCAAACAAAAGAGCTTCTAAGTGACCAAATCTCCCTCAAGTCATATTCTACTGTCTAGACAAAAGAAGGATACATGAGATTGATTGTTGATAACAGTTTTTTGTGTCAAAAGGTCATGAGGAATATTGGCATGTCTACACGCAGAGCTGAGGTTGTAACTGTCAGTACCATTCAGTGCTTGTAGTTTTTGCCTCTCTCCATCATTGCAGGGTTTTTCTTCCTGCTTGTGTTTAGTAGTTTTAAAATGAGGGTCAGTCTGTGCAATCCGATCCTACTCTTTAGACATGGAGGTTGGACCACAGTGGTTCAACAGTCTAAGATGGCTGGGGTGGTGATGAGCAAGCTGCAGGTTTTACATTGAAGTGACTTTCTAATTAAATTGGCTTACAGAACTGAAGAGCTCCACCTAACCTACAGTTGCTAGAAAGTTATCAAAAACAGCACCTGACCACTTGAGGGACTTTGGTCCTTGATTTGCTATAGAGATTGACTCTCGTAGCCTTTTCCTTTTTCAAGGCACTCATAAGGCAATGAAGGGGTTGTGCTTGGAGTCTTTTCCATAACATGCTAATTATCCCATAGCTCAGAACCTGACAGGTGCCAATACTCTGGGCCAGAAAACAACAGTGGCTAAAAGTTAGTTCCATATTCCTCAAAATGCTGGAGATCCTGAATCAGGGCCTCACTACCAGACACAGTTTAAAGTCATATCCAGGATGTATACAGATATAAAAATATGGGATGAACACAGTTTGAATGATTTGTTCATATATCAGCTTGTTCAAGGCTGGTCTGGGACTAAACAACTACAGAAACATTGAGTTATCTTGAGATTTTGTGGCTAGCCAAAATAAACCGTCTATGATGGAACCAACATTGATTTTGATGATAAGTATTCAGTTGTTCAATTAACTGAACATAGTGATAAATGTAATGTTATTCGTTCTAGCTTCAGGTCAATCCTGATCAAACAAACTTGTAATCAAAGACATTCTAACCATCACCCTCCCTGCTTTTTAACAATTTATCATGAACTACATTATTCAATATTGTTCCTCAATAGGGTGTGATTTTAGAGAGATTTGGCTGCTATTTCTAGTAGGTGACTGACTACATAAAGGCTCCATCATTAGCTCAATGAAAATGGTGATGACAATGACAATGATGATGTTATCAGATATAGGACCATTACTCCATTATGGATCTCACATGATCTTTTGTAGAGTGTCATTAATTATTAGGGGCTGAAATGTTGATAGAGTTAGAAGGGTTGCCTTTCTTGAGGGAAGAATACACAGTAGTAAGTTTACAAAGATCAGGTTATATTCCTGTAGAAGGTAAGAGACTGAAGGAATTGGTGAGTATAGAGACAAACTCCAAAGCACAATGTTTAAGAGTAACAGAAGGGACATTTTCAGGAGTGGTGGACATATTGGTGTGAAACGACCAGAAGTATACTTTCACACATGATGTGTCTGTGTGAGAGGTAGGAAACTCAGTAGTTTTGAAGGAGAAAAATTTAAAGAATATTTACCAAATGTGTGTAGAGTGGAGCTGGATGCAAAATGAGTAGCAAAGTGAAAGCTTTCTCTGTAGAATACTGCTTATAGAGCCACCATTGTTGAGCAATTGAGGAAAAGAGAATTCTGCAAAGTTTGTGAAGACTATTCAAGGATCTACAAAGATTGGTTGCAGTTTGAAAGGCAAGATATCTTGTAGGCATCTTGAGTATTTTGGAAAGTGGTAAGACTTGCAAGAGTTGCATTACTGGCAGTACACTGCCCAGTTTTGGAGAGTATGTGAGTTTCTGCAGGCATTGTGGGACATGATTTTGCTGAATAGCCACAGCACAGCTATGAGCGAACCATCTGAAGGACTTGGAGCACTAAGTTTTTGTTGTATAAGGGGTGTGGAGGGACATACCAAAGGGATAGATTCAGTTGCCTGCCTAGCTGTTTTATGATGGATCAGGGGTGAAGCAGCTTTGCTACCAAGGATAACTAATGTAAAACTGGAGGAGTTGTGACCATTCAATTGACTTGAAGAGTCAAAGAGTTTGGGTAGTTGTTAAGTATGTGAAATATGTTGGGTGGTTGCAATGAGGCAGTGGTCAGATAACTTGATAGGTGCAGAGACAGTTACAGTTTGGTGTTAGGTTTCGAGGTGAGCAAGAGATCAACGGTCTTTGAAATGCCTGCATGTTAGTCAGGGTTGTGAGTCAAGTTGATGAAGAGAGGTGAGAATTGCAAAAACATCTGCTTCTGCACTACCAGTATCAGTTTGGGACGAGTGTGAGAGCCACATTGTGTTGTGAGTGTCAAAATCACTGAGGATGATAACAATGAAGGCGGTATGATGAAAAAATTGGCTGGTGATTTGAAGAATTTGGAGAGTGGTTGAGGGAGCAAATGTATTCAGAGACTTGGAGCCAGAGTAACTTGGAATCGTTATTGTTGAAATAGAGAGGTGAGTGACAAACACCACTTTTGGAGTGAAGTTTGAGTGGGGACTGTAGTCTTATTTCTAGATAGAGGTTGAGAAATTTGTCTCATAGAGGAATAGGACCTGTAAGAAGTGATGGTGTAAAGGGTGATGCATAGGATGTGAGAGAAGAGAAGGAAAAGTTGGCCTGGAGGTTTTGTTCTATTTTTGAGAAGTTTAGAGGGTGATAATGTATGAACAGATCATGATAAATCTTTAAATGCTTGTAAAAGTCATAACTCCACCAAAGACACCTTAAACCAAGTGGTAGTGTTAAACCAGACAGCATAATGTGCTTCAACCCAGAAAATAATTTGGAACCTTCTACTCCATATATAAGTAGATTTCATTTGAATAATGATGATGATGGTGGTGGTGGTGGTGGTGGTGGTGGTGGTTGCAGCAGTGGTGACTTTCATAAGACTATCATGTTGATGAGAATAGATTTATATGATGAGAATAATAACCCTAAGTGGCTGTATATGTATTTACCTATTTGTTTAAATGAATATATTTATTTACCTACTAATTTATTTTGTGAGACAAAATCATACCTGAGTCATAGTAGCAATTCAAACGCCTCCTTGACTCTATTGACTTTCAATGTCACTCCTGTGAGTGGGGTATACTAGAGGGAGTAAGAGTACAGATAAGATGGAATGTCGTTATTGCTCTGAAATAACAAACAGATCAAATCATATCTACACAAACATGAAAGCAAATTTGTACATGCGCACACACACACACACACACATACACACACTTACTCTCACACTGTCAGCTGTACACAAACAAGAACAGTCATCAGTTAAATTAGTCAACAGAATCTGTAAGGATACCTCTCAGTGAGACTGTTCCTGTTATTGTGTAGTATATATATATATATATATATATATATATATATATTCTCTCTCTTTCTCTTTTACTCTTTTACTTGTTTCAGTCATTTGACTTTGGCCATGCTGGCGCACCGCCTTTAGTCGAGAAAATCGACCCCAAGACTTATTCTTTGTAAGCCTTGTACTTATTCTATCGGTCTTTTTTTGCCGAACCGCTAAGTTACAGGGACATAAACATACCAGCATCGGTT
>NC_068982.1:110507822-110520773 GCF_001194135.2 Octopus bimaculoides
ATATATATATAAGAAATTGAGATGACAAAGGTATAAAAAAATTATCTTATGAACTTCAATAGAGTTGTTTCTTCTATAAAATTCAATGGACTCATAGTTGAGTGACTGAGTATTACCTTATAGCTTCACTGGAGCCTCAGACAAGTAAGGACACTTCATGCTTGAGGCTCCAATGAAGCTATAAGGTGATATCCAGGCACTCAACTCTGAGCCCACTGCATCTTATAGCAGAAACGGCTCGATTGAAGTTCATAAGATAATTGTTTATTCCCTTATCATTTCATTTTCTTATTACAGCTCTGTAGTTGACTAATGCTTCATTCTGAAGCATGTGTATATTGAGTTCTACACCAAGTTATTAGTATCGCAATCCTAAGCAATATGTATGTATGTATGTATGTATATTTATATATATATATACATATATATGCACACACACACACACACACACATACGCATACATACATACATACATACACACACACACACACATATATATATATATATATATATATATATATATATATATATATATATATATATATATATATATATATATATATATATATATCATGATTATCATCATCATCTTTAACGTCCACTCTCCTTGCTTGCATGGATCAGACACTTTGACAGGAGCTGGTAAGCTGAAGAGCTGCACCAGGTTCCAGTCTGATTTGGCATGGTTTCCACAGCTGGATGCCCTTCCTAATGCCATTCACTCCAGGAGTGTAATGGGTGCTTTTACATGCCACCAGCATGGGTCCCATTTACACGATACCAACAGTGACCATGACTACAACTCACGGGTGCCATTTACATGGCACTGGCAGTGACTATGACTACCATTCACGGGTGCCATTTACATGTCACTGGTAACGTCCATGACGTTACTCGCGGGTGCCCTTTACTGACAACGACTATGACTACGATTCATTTACAAGGCACTGTGATGGTCCTACTCTGATTTCACGGGTGCCATTTGCATGGCTCAAGCAATGGCCATGACTACAATTTAATGGGTGCCATTTACATGACATCAACATGGCCACAACTATGATTTCACTTGGCCCGACGAGCCTACTCATGCACAACATATTGCCGGAGGTTTTGGTCACTTGTCACCACACCTGTGAGGCCCAACATTCAAAGATCATGCTTCACTACTGAGTCCCATGTCTTCCTGGGTCTACCTCTTTCACAAGTTCCCTCCACAGTTAGAGATTGGCACTTCTTTACACAGCTGTCCTTGTCCATACACACCACATGACCATACTGGCACAGTCGTCTCCCTTGCACACTACATCTAATGCCTCTTATTCCCAACTTTTCTATCAAGACACTAACACTCTGTTGTACATGCACACTGACATTGCTACAAAAAAAAAAAAGGATCAAACGTCCTTCCTGAGCCATAGGCTCATAAAGCCAGTTTGCAACCAAGTGAGCTGGAGCAATTTAAAATGAATTGTTTTGCTCAAGAACATATGTCACCTGGTCCAGAAATTAATACTGATCATGAGTGCAACCAATAAGCCATGAACCTACACACGCACTCATATATATATATCCTGTATACCTGTATTCACCACTCACTGCATTTCTCTTCACCTCTCCTTTATTTTCTACTCACCTTTTGCACTCTTCTGAACACCCTGCTCACTCACCCTGTCCAGTCCTCTCTACCACTCAACCTACTTCACCTCCCTGTATTTTAAGGGTACACCCAAACATATCTTCATAACCATCTTCTCTCTCTATCCCTCTCTCCATCTTTCTTTCTTCCGATTGGGGTAACCACATATCTCTTCTACAGTAAGACACTTGTTTTTTTCTTTCAATTATAGTTTAATTTCTCATCACCTGGTACAAAGCCACTTCTCTCAGCCGAGAGGTCTTTGTCTTGCAAGTTACTCAGTGACCTCACTAATGCTAGTGCTACATAAAATGCACCAAGTACACTCCTGTCAAACTGTCCAACCAATGCCAGCATGGAAGAGGGATGTTAATAATGATGATGATGATGATGATGATGATATACACATACACACAGGTGCATGGCCTAGTGTTTATGGTATTGGGCTCAAATAATAAGTTTGTGCATTTGATTTCTAGACTGGGTAGTGTGTTGTGTCCTTGAGCTAGGAAAATCATTTCACTTAGCTCTAGTCTACTTAAGTGAAAGTAGACACCAGTTGACTGCTGGAGGGGGCCCTTTCTCTCTCCATGTATATAAATTATATATGTTGTTGTTGTTGGCACTCCGTCACTAACAACGTCGAGGGTTCCAGTTGATCCGATCAACAGAACAGCCTGCTCGTGAAATTAACGTGCAAGTGGCTGAGCACTCCACAGACACGTGTACCCTTAATGTAGTTCTCGGAGATATTCAGCGTGACACAGTGTGACAAGGCTGTCCCTTTGAATTACAGGCACAACAGAAACAGGAAGTAAGAGTGAGAGAAAGTTGTGGTGGAAGAGTACAGCAGGGTTCGCCACCATCCCGTGCCGGAGCCTCGTGGAGCTTTTAGGTGTTTTTGCTCAATAAACACTCACAACGCCTGGTCTGGGAATCGAAACCGCGATCCTATGACCGCGAGTCCGCTGCCCTAACCACTGGGCCATTGCGCCTCCACAAATTATATATATATATATATATATATATATATATATCTATACCATCATCATCATCATCATTGTTTTCATGTTCACTTTTCCATGCTTGCAAGGGTCAGACAGAATTTGTTGAAGGAGATTTTCTATGGCCTGATGCCTTTCTTGTCAGTAACCCTCACCTGTTTCCAAGCATAGAAATATTTCCCATAGCCAAACATGTCTTTTACAGGAGACTGGAAACAAACAACAGTGCTTGTATGATAGTCATGTTCATTTGCAACCATCACATGATGTCAAGACAAGAGTAAACACACACACACACACATTTATATGATCGACTTTTTCCATCTACTAGATCTATTCACAAGGCTTTAGTTAGCCTGGGGCTATAGTAGAAAATACTTGCTCAAGGTGTCACACGGTGGGATTGATCCTGAAGCCAAATGGCTAGAAAGTTTGCTTCCTTACCATGTAGAGAGGAGATAAGAGTTGTGTCTCTTTGGCTCATTAGGATGGAAATTAACACTGTTTAGTTGTGAGTATTTAATTCAAAGGTGAAAGGCTAAAAATACGCCACACAAAGGTTCAAAATATTCTGCACACCATCAAGTGGAGTACTGTGGAGTGATCCACATCAATCATTAATAGGCGAAGGAGGTGCAAGCTTTGTATAGCTGAAAGAACTCATATTCTTTCTTAATCTAAGAACTCCACCGACCTAGTGAACTTGAGATTGGAAATTTTCTTTAATGCAAGCATTTCGACAAGTTTCTACTATTAAACTGGAGAACACTAGCCTCTCTGGATTAGACACACAGTCTTACAAACTTTCACTTTTCCCCATCAAATTCAGTTTACCAGCCATTATTAGTTCTCATTCTAACAGGGCAAAGGGACACAACTCTTATTATAATCCCTCAGACTTCCCTTTACTCGTTTCTTGCAGAGATCAGCAATGTTTATTTTGAGCTTGAAAGATTGTAGGACAGTACAACAGCACACAATATAAACTTGTCCTTTTACTGCATTATTAGAGCATGAGACTGGTAGTAACTCACATTTGAATCCTGTGTTTACTACATTTGAATCCTCTGTGATATATATATGACTGTTTTCTTCTGTTTTTAATTATTTGAAATATTCCTTTGAGGGAGTTCGTTTTTAACAAAGATGGAATGTTGGTAACAAAAACAAATTCACATTTTAAACTTTTACTATTCCACTTACAAATTGTATTTGTAATGTGCAAGTTTTCAAGGTGATTTCTTTTTCTGAAAACGCCATCTTATCCAGATTGTCACTTAAGCATTTACTCCCAAAAGCAAGTGCACCATTATTGATATAATTACGAATTCATAATTTGGATATAGAAGCTGGAGGTTTTGAAGCAGCTGTCCACAGTCGGCCGCTTTCTCTTTAATTTTCAAACAACAACAGTTGGAAACAAACAACAGTGCTTGTATGATGGTCATGTTCATAGGCCACACAAAGGTTAAAAATATTCTACACACCATCAAGTGGAGTACTGTGGAGTGATCCACATCATACATTCAAAACCTCCAGCTTCTATATCCAAATTATGAATTCGCATTTATATCATCATACATTATGACAACAGGGCAGTTGTCCTCTGTGATGGTACATACTTTTACTTGTCTGTCCCAGACAGCAATAACTGGCATCTTATGTTTACACTTCAGTAAAACTGTTATATTTATAAGAAAATAACTAAAAAAGTTGAAGACCATTATAACAAAATTATGTTGGATGCTTGCACATCATCAATCACATTTCTGCTCACTGATAACGCAATATTCACATTTTAATCTCAACAAAGATTTCTCCTTTTTATTTTTCTTTGAAAATGTTTTAAAATTATAAATATTGTAGTTGGTTTAAATATTATATCTCTAAAAAAAAATCATGATCTTTCTTGATACCTAGAACCTTATATAGTGCCTTCTTGATATTTACTGCCTCTTATGAATTCACAAATCCCCCAGGTTAAGTACCACTGATATAGATTAATATAAAATATTTATAGTGTCAACTGAGGTTAACCTGTATCATACCATGATGGTGCTGCTGTTGTTGTTATTGTTATTTAGTGTAGGTTAACTCTGATTGAGCAGATCTACATTCAAAGACATTCTAGCCTTCTCTTTCAAGATATCTAATATTGTATTATCCAATCTATTCTTTCTTTATTTAAGTCTGTAGTGTGTGATTTAAGTGAGATTTGACAGCTATTTCTAGAAGGTCATGCAACCATGTTGCAGCTTTCACAATGGCTTATTGTTTTATGGGGAGGCAGGGTGGTAACACAGATGGCAGTGAATATGGCATGTGTGTGTGGGAGGAGAAGTCATGTGGTCATTAATTTTCTGATAATCTTCAATGGTGCAAACAAACTATGCCTTCCTTATTAGTCAGATTCTGGTACCAGAAATCTGTATTAGTTGTCAGCTATTCTGATAAATTTTTGTTTACGTCTTCTGCCTGGGAGAATAACATATGGAGTAGCTAGTATCAGTTTGAACCACATACACAATCTAGTAATTATGTATGTATATATGTAGTGTGTGTGTGTGTGTGTGTGGATGTGCTTTTGTGGGGGAGGAAGGGGCAGTGCCTCATAGACCAGTGAGGTTGATGCCATTAACATTTGACTTAAGGCAGATGATTGAAAGAAAAATATCTGTAGGGAAGGAATTTTAGAGAAGACAGAAAGAAGGACTTGACAGAGTGGTTAGTGTGGGAAACTTGAAAGGTTGAACTCAGCATGTATGGTGAGAGGAGGACAGATGAATGAAACATGAGTGCCTGTGTGAAAGTGACACAAACCAGCTCTGAGGAACAAAGGCTATTGTCGTACAGGCAGAAAAAGCAGAGAGGAAATAGCAGATCTGTGGGTGAGCAGTTGGAGTTTGAGAGTGACTTTATACTACTCAGCTGAGTGACCTTTCTGTGGATGCTGTCAAGGATTCCTGTCTGTGTAGCAGCACCCAGCACCCCAGATGTGGGAGCAGTACTCTGTATGGTTCTTTCCTGAGCTTTATAGAGGTTGAGTAGTTGTTAGGAGCTGTAATATTTTCAGGCTCTGAAGAGAAGTGCCATTCTTTGAGATGTACTTTTTGCTATATTGAAATACATTAGCCTGGAGAAATTGTACATGATAATGAGGTATAGCAGTTTGAGTGATTGTGAATGTTGTATGTTAATTTTGTTTAAGGAAGTGAGGTTAAATAATGTTTTCTTGGCATGCATGAGTGTATGTAACTGTATTTGTATATGGACATGTGTTTGTGTGTATGTTAGGGACTTTAAAATAAACAAGTATGTGTGTCTGTGAGTAACCATACGTGTTTATGTGTGTGTGTGTGTTTAAGTATGTATGCAGAATATACATACACATGTATATGGGTATGTGGACAGAAGTTTTAGACTTCATCCCACTGTGTGGCATCTTTTACTAACTCCTTGGGTCAACTCAAGCCTTGTGAGTGAAACTGAGTAAACTGGAAACTGTGCAGAAGCTTTCCTGTGATTGAAAGCTACAGCTATGTTACTGATTCAGCTTGTGGATTATATTGAGAGGGTGCATGCCTGGAATACTCATCCAGTAATATACTAATTCAATAAGTTGGTAATTCAGTTGATCAGACAACTGAATACACATCATTGTGTGTTTATGTGGCCATGTGCATATATAAACAAGTCTGTGTGAATATAAGGTGAAAACGTGCATGAGTTAATGTTAGTGTGTGTGTGTGTGTGTGTGTGTGTGTGTGTTTGTGTGTGTGTGTGTGTGTGTGTATGTGTGTGTGTGTGTTTGCTACTCAATGTATATCAATATGGTGGTGGGTATGTAGGTAGTGTTGAGATAGATACAAAATATATTGCTCATTTTCTGATAACAAATTCCATAGATTATCAGAGATTAGTAAGAAAATATTTTTAGTTTTAATTATGGAAGAAACAAACGTACTTTGCTATCAAAGGAAATGTTGAAACACTTGTTTCTGATGAGAAGGAACATAGTTTATGCTGATAAGTAATGAAAACTTCTATGAGAAAACAGTGCAGTCTATTAAAGTCTATTTAAAGTCTATCTCAAGCCAAGATTCATTTAACTGTCTCATTTGGTCAGTTTCTGAGGTATTTTAAAACCTGTTGTCACAAGACTACTCCTTGAACAAGATGATAGTCTGCCACAGGGTTAATATCCAAGCTATTCTTTTTTAATTGAGTGTACTGAAGCCATTCAAAATGAATTACCTTGCTTGGGGATACAAAAATGCTGTCTGGCCCCAAAATCAAACTCACACCCTTGTAATTGTGTTCCTGACACATTTACCACTAGACTACATAACACCCAAATTATGAATATGCAAGAAAATAGCTAATGGGAAGATTAAATGTGTGACTAAAATGTTGCAATGAACATTATATATATAATTGTTTGACTGTAATGACAGACAATCATAACACTTCTCACTTATTGCAGCTTTCATAGTCAATCATGGTCCTATGTTTGGGTGAGCAGTTTTTGCTATTTGTGGTATTTGAGTCCCTGGATAAAATTGAACTCAGAACTCAAAGTGCCAGAACAAATACTACAAGACATCTTGTCTATTATTCTAACAATTCTACCAATCAGCTACTCTGGAGTAGTACTTTATTTAACAACCACAAAAGGATAAAAAGCAATATTGACTTTGGTGGGATTTGAACTTAGAGCCTAGACAGATGCAACAAACACTGAAAGGCATTTTATCTGATACCTTGATGACTTTTCCAATTATTCACATTAATATTCATGTGTAAAGAATCCTTTGAGCTTGTCCAAGCTTTCAATTTGATAGTTTTGTAGTGGCGCCTAATAGCAGACGCCATTTCCGGAGAGTTTATCCATGCATGCGCAGGGACTAGTTCCGGAGGGAATACAGGAAGAGTCTCATGTGCATGCGTAGTCATCCATATCCAAGCGTTCGCGTGGATTTCACCCTCTTTGCTCGCTGACCTTCGAGGAGCCTAGACGTTGTAGCAGCAGCTCTCCGACAACCCAACACTGGAGCTACACAGATAACCACGCAACTTCATTGACGGCGTCTCAGTAACCAAAGGGCGAAGTGCTGCCGAATTCCCTCCAAGTGCGAGCAGAATTCTATTGTAATAAATATTGTTGTGTTGATAGTTTAGAGCCTGCGTTCCGTTTTCTTCAAGAAATTTAATGTACGGGAGCGGAGTACACCTAATGGTGTATAACCACTTCCCTACAGTTTTCTTCCCTTAAGCTCATAGTATTTGAAGCATCAAGAACCATGAACTATAAGCATTACTGAGTTGAAATGACAAAGGGTCACAAATTTGTTGGGGATGGAGTATATCTGAGTAGATTGACTGAAGTACATTGTTGGTACTTCTTGATTTGGGGTGGGTATCAGTATTAACACTGGTAGGATTTGAACTTGAAACAAAGAGGGAGCAAAAAAAATACTGGCTTCAAACTTTGGTCCAAGGCCAGCAATTTCGGGGGAGGGGTAAGCTGAATTCATTGACCCCAATCTACAACTAGCACTTATTTTATTGACCATGAAAGGCAAAGTTGACCTTGGTGAAATTTGAACTCAGAATGTAAAGACAGACAAAATGCTGCTAAGCAGTTTTTCCGGTGTGCCAATGATGCTGCCAGCTCGTAACCTTAGGGGAAAAGAAATATTGAAAAACATTTAATGTTTTTAACACCAAGCCAAGTCACTTGAAACCAAAACTCAATCAAAATCTATTAATAACATTGAATGACTTGATGCAATTTCAGTCAAAGTCAATATAATATATCAATTTCCCATGTCAAAGTTATTTAATAAAACTCTCTGAACTCTTTATTTTATTGAAGACTAGGAGCAATGTCCATTCTCACCCATGTTTATACGAGAGTGGGCTGAAAAGTTCATAGGCTGACCACGATGCAATGGTTGAACGTGACCAAACGTGTTTTATTTTTTTATATAGTCTCCCCTGCGGTCCATACACTTTTTCCATCAATGTTGCAGCACTTGGATTCCTGTGGTATAGAAGCTCTCATCCTGATCATCAAAAAAGTCCTCAACAACAGATATAATCTCATCATTGGTCTGATACTGTTTCCCAGCCAAGTGTTTTTTCGTGTTGGGAAACAGAAAATAGTCAGATGGTGCCAAATCAGGAGAATATGGAGAGTGATCAACCAGTTCAAAGCCACAGTCATGCACAGCAGCCATTGCAACCACAGACTTGTGTGCAGGAGCATTGTCCTGGTGAAGTAGGATGCCCTTCATCAGTTTTCCAGGCCATTTTGACTTGATTGCCTCAGCAAGTTGGCATAGTATTCTCCATTGATAGAATGGCCTTTCTGAAGGTAGTCAATGAACACAATCCTAGAAGATGGAGGCCATCACTTTTCTGCCGATGACACCACCTTGCCCTTCTTTAGTGGGGGAGAAGACGGGTGTTTCCACTGCATGGATTGCAGTTTGGTTTCTAGCTCAAAGTGGTGGACACAACATTCATTTTGGATGAGAAAATATTGAAGAAAACCAGCTGGATTTGCTTCAAAAAGTGCCAAGTTCACCTGCGACATGACCAGCCTGGTGTGCTTTTGATCAGATGTCAAAAGTCGTGGCACCCACCAAGCGGAAACCTTCAACATGCCAAGTTCGTTATGCAGAATGTTCTCAACTCGTTCATGGGAGATACCTACAGCACTAGCTATCTGATTAACATTTAAACATCTGTCATCCATCACTATGTGGTGAACACGGTCAATGTTTTCTTAGGTGGTGACTGTGAGAGGACTCCAGACCTTGAGTCATCGTCAAGACTCTCCCTACCCCTCTTGAATCCAGCTGCCCACTTTTGCACGGTTGATAAAACTGGAGCATCATCCCCTAATGAATATCCTTGGGGCTAAACACTTTTTCTGCAGATATTTGATAACACCACAGTGCCAAATTTTATCCATTTTCATGAAACGTCTCTAGTACCACTTTTCAATTTTCAATCTTCAATTCTGTATCCAATGTGGGTTTATCTGGAAAGAAAAGAATGCAGTTAGCATCAGTAAAGGTTGAATTTAATGCATGCCAAGTTTAATTACTGTATGACGACTCTTTCTCAGTCAGTCAATGAACTTTTCAGCCTACCCTTTTAGGAAGTATCAGAAAAAGTCATATTTTACAAAACACTTCATTATTTTCAAAATTATTTGAAACGAACTCAGTATATTTCACCATAAATATAGTAACAAAAAGGTTAATGGTCATCAAATATGACACACAAACCACATATTGTTACAAACGCCCGCATGCGAAGCACGTAACGACGACAACAGGCAAAAGGAGGAAGAAATAACACGGACCAAACGTTGCGTAGTGACACTAACTTTTTTCTTAGCAAAACAATACATCATCATCATCAAAATAAAACATTGCATAACAATTCAATAACATGTAACAATAGCGTTTCCAAGCATTTAACATAATCAAAGTTTACAATCAAGAGTTCGTATATCAAGTCAATTTAAAAGTTCTTTTACTTCTTTGTTTTCTTTTCTTTGAACAACATGTCACAACAAAGTTCTCTCTTTTATTTTCCACCGGTTAACATCACAGTTAATGAAATCTCTTTTTCTTTTAAAACATGTAACAACAAAGTTCTCTCTTTAAAGAATATTTAAACAAACCTTCACCGCAAGAATTTCCTTTCCTTCAAAGCTCCCACTACAATCACAAGAACTGACCAACTACAATCTTTTGCCTGCCACAACAGTTCCATCTCTCTGTCCCTCTCTCTCTTAGACTCTATCCATTTCTGCTGACTGGTACCTTCTGACCATAGTCTCTCTCTTTCAGCCTCTGTCTGTCAGTCTCTCTGTTCATCTTGCTCCTCTACTGGCCGCTGGCCTTCACATCAACTGCTGTACATCTTCATCCACTGATTTTGTTTTCGTCAACTGCTTGTCTCCAAATCTCGCTGTCGTATTTATGAGAGATACCATACCCAATAGTGCTACGATACCCCCCTCCACAGCTGGGTCAGTTTAGTACAGTTCCTAACTTGTTTTTCTCAACTTTCGATGACCGGAAAGGGTCAGCAATCATCCTCCTATGCTATAAATAGCTGTGCTTGTTGACAGGACAAAAAAAATACCATTATCCCCAACAACCAGAATACGGTTTCAAACCCAGCTTGGGGAATAGGGTCATAACGTTATTTTGTATTTCGGCGGTCCGTATCAATATTTTAGCACCCACTGTACAGGCAATCCTCTACTTAACAATAGAATGGAACATAATAAAATATATATCACATAAAGTGTATAAATAAAGCAAATCTTTTATGTTTGAAACAAAAAATAGAAGAAAAGCAAATACCTACGAATAAGCATAAAAATTATAATACAACCCATAAAGGAATTGATTTGCTGCTTGATTTGTTAGTCTTTTTTCTTTTTATCACAAGTTGCTTTTCTTCTATTTTTGGTTCCAAACGCGGGAGTAATTTTATTTTCACTCTGTATGGAGAGAGAGAGAGAGAGAGAGAGAGAGAGAGAGAGAGAGAGAGAGAGAGAGAGAGAGAGAGAGAGAGAGAGAGAGAGAAATGTGGATATAAATTCATACATATATCATTATCATCAACATTTAACATTCATTTTCCATGATGGCATGGGTTATATGTCTTGACAGGAGCCGGCAAGGCCAGAGGCTGCACCAGGTTCCATAGTCTGTTTTGATTTGGTTTCTATGGCTGGATGCCCTTCCTAATGCCAACCACTCTACAGAGTATGCTGGGTGCTTTTTATGTGGCACCATCACCAGTGCTTTTTAAGTGACACCAGCACCAGTGCTTTTTATGTGGCACCTTGATTTTAGGATCTCAATTCAGTTGTGGTGGGTGAGTCTTCTCAAGTACAGCAATGCACCATATGTCTCGGCCCCCTGTCTTCTCCTTCATAAGGTTTAGTGTTCTGAATGCATGTATTATATAAATATATACATTTATATATATGTGTGTGTGTGCATGTATGTATCATCACCATCACCATTAATTGTCCATGTTGGTATGGTTTCTACAACTGGATGACCTACACACACACACCCACCCACACGCACACACACACACATAGACTCACACACACACACTCACACACATGCACACATATACACACACATGCACACCTACATACTCTTTATAGAGTGTACCATGTGGCACTGGCACCAGTGAAACCACCAAGTAAGACCCCCTCAACTGAAGTGGCAGTAATATTGAAGGAGTGGGGCTTTATGCCAAGTAATGAGAGATTAAAGTATAATAAAGGAACAGGAACAGATTTCTTGCTATAGAGGAGATACATGGTTAATCTAGTTGGAAAAGAAAGAAGATGGTGGTGAAGAGGTGCCAGGACATACCTTGAAAGCATAGGAAGTTGAATATAAGAGAAATAATACAGAGGAGGGGCCAGAATGAATGGGAAGGTAAATAAGTTTGTAAGAATGTGAAGCTTTAAGCATGTGTATGTAATTCTGTTTACCCTGTATCAAACATAGAAACTTGTTTGGTTAGATATGAACCATATACATCATAATCACACACACACACACACACACACACACATGTATGTATGTATATTATCTTTTATTTTTTACTTGTTTCAGTAATTAATCTGTGGCCATACTGGGGCAACACCTCGAAGAATTTTTTTTTAGTGGAATGAATTAATCCCAGTACTAATTTTTTCAAAGCCTGGTACTTATTCTATTGGTTTCTTTTGATGAACTGCTAAGTTACATGGATATAAACACACCAACATCAGTTGTCAAGCGGTGGTAGGGTACATACACAGATACAAAGACATACACACACATATAAACATATATATATTTATATGATGGGCTTCTTTAAGTTTCTGTCTATCAAATCCACTCACAAGGCTATGGTAGAAGACATTTGCCCAAGGTGCTACAAGGTGCTCCCAGAACCATGTGGTTGGGAGACAGACTTCTTATGCCAACAAAAGAACCTCTATGTGGCTGTTTGATTTGCAAGAAATAGTAATGAAATCTCTCTGGCATCACTCCTTACTGTCTTAAAAGAAAACATGTGTATTGGATAATGCAGTCTTATACACCATTTTTTAAGATGTTATGGTTACAGGTTTTCCCAGTTAGGGTTGACCTGGGATTAAAGAACAACAACTACAACACATACATACATACATACATACATACATACAAACATA
This sequence comes from Octopus bimaculoides, assembly GCF_001194135.2. Taxonomy (NCBI): domain Eukaryota; kingdom Metazoa; phylum Mollusca; class Cephalopoda; order Octopoda; family Octopodidae; genus Octopus; species Octopus bimaculoides. Next base: position 110,520,718 of record NC_068982.1, read on the forward strand.
CATACAAATTCACATTTATACAAATCCACATTTATACCAATAATAATTGGAGCACT
>NC_068982.1:110520783-110532220 GCF_001194135.2 Octopus bimaculoides
TCCACATTTATACCAATAATAATTGGAGCACTTAGTTTTGTAAGTAAATGCCTAACTGTCAGTCTGGATAAGCTTGGATTTTCAGAAAAAGAAATCAACCAACTAACTCATACATTACAAATACAATCTGTAAGTGAATCAGTAAAAATATGCTAGACTTTTATCAGATTTAAAATGTGACATTGTCTTCATTATCCACATTCCAATGATGGAGATTTGTATCTTTGTTAGAAACCAGTCCTTTCTTCAGAGGAAGTAAATGATTAAAAACAGAAGAGAAACATACACACATACATATATACATACATACACATGTATGTACAGAAAGAAAGACAGTCACACAGAATGGCTTACTTATATGGTGTATTCAAATGTTGAATTTTGTTGAGTGAATGATAAAGAGAGAACTCAATACAGGTTATAGAATATATGGCTTATTGAAACATTTCTTTTCCTATGACTCATGTTTTATGTCTGACAATCGATGTGGCATGAAACATGAATCAAAAGGAAGTAACTCAATTTAAATAAACAACACACCTATACCCACATATAGTGGGTGTGTCAGTATATGTACTTATGTATGTACACACTCACACATATATAGCCTTGGCCAAAAGTATTAGACCACCCCAATGTTTTGGGGTTCTGCTATCTCAGTGTTAATGAAACTTGTGCACATGGTAGATTATGGTATATTTCACAATATACATTAGTTTTAATATCTGGTTGACCCTCCTTTAGCATTAATTACCACTTTTATATGGTTAGGCATTGAATCAACTAGTTTCTTGCAGGTGATAGGTGCAATTTTACTCCATTCTTCTCTCAACTTTTGGTACAAATGCTCTTTATTTTTAATTGTTGTGTTCCTGATAGCCTCACCAAGAGTTCCCCATAGGTGTTCAATCAGATTTAGATAGGGACTTTGAGCTGGCCAGTCCTTGGGAACAATACCCTGTGTCTCAAACCACTGATGACTATTCTTTGCTGTATGACATGGAGTGCTGTCCTGTTGAAAGATAACACTGTTTTTTGACACCCCTGGATGCAATTTACCAATTGATGGCTCTAAAATATCTGATAACATAGAAACATAGGTAGCTGAATTCATCCTTCCCTGACATAAAAACATTTCTCCAGGTTTTGTGACAGATATGCAGGCCATGGTAGAACCACCCCCATGTTTTATGATTGGTACCAGACATTCAGCCTTTAATGCTTCCCCAACTCTGTGATGCATAAAAGTTGCACCAGATGTACTATGAACCTGAGTAAAAACATGAAATATAATATTAGCTTTATGTTGGATACTTTTTATATATTTTGGGCAACAAACTAGTTACATTAAGTTTATATGTTGATTGAATACACATACTATCTTGCCTCATAGTTACTTTCATCAGACCATATGACTTTCAATCATTGCTCACTGGTCCAATTTGAGTTGTGTTTGGCCCACTGAAGATGTTTTTCCATATTCGCTTCAGAAACCTATGGCTTCTTCTTGGCTTTACAACCTTTCAGACCATACTCTACAAACCTTCTTCTAACAGTTCTGGTTGATATTTGTGAAGTACTTGCATCATTGAAGTCTGCACAGAGCTCCAACGATTTTTTTCTCCTGCTTTTAAGTGACTGATGGATAATGGATCTGTCATCACAAGATGCTGTAACCTTTTTCTACTCGTTCTTTGTATTATCTTCACATCTTTTGTCACTCTGAAGCGCTTGAGAGTCATTTGCAGCGCACATCAAGAACATTTCATCTTCTGAGCAATTTGCCTTCGAGACATTTCATCTTCATGATGAGCTACGATTTGGCCTCACTCACACCCACTCAACTCCCTTGTTTTAGGCATTTTACTGTTTATTAACTGTATCTATAACGTATTTTAGCATAAAGCTCTGAAATAATCAAGGAAACAAGTTAATTTTGGACGCTGGTCTTACTCATAATTGGTTTCTATGTACAGAGTAAAAGCAGTAATTGATGCTAAAGGAGGGTCAACCAGATATTAAAACTAATGTATATTGTGAAATATACCATAATCTACCATGTGCATGAGTTTCATTAACACTGAATAGCAGAACCCCAAAACATTGGGGTAGCCTAATACTTTTGGCCATGGCTGTATATACATATATATAGCTTCAAATATTTTATTTATAGATATTTATTCATTCTTAAGCCACAATAAGATAATCACACACATGCACAAACACACACATTAAAGTCAAAGTATTTGTGTAAAAATAGCCTAAAAATAAACATTTGTTGAGTAAGTACTAATGATATATGATTTGCAACAGGAAAATATTAAAAATTACAAAGAAAGGAAATTTAAAAAAAGAGAAAAATAACAAAGCAAAATATTTAAGATTACTTGTAATAATTCATGTTCTGATATTCATAAGATGATATAATCTTTGTTTTTAACTTTTATCTTACTAAAAATGTTTAAATGAACACTATCTCAAAGATTCTGATTTTATCATGTACAAATCTCCAAGAACAGCAAACAGCTATTTCATAAGTATAACCAGGAACGTGTGACACAATTGAAGGGAAATCAAGGTGTATTTTGTAAGAGAATCAAAAGGGATTTGAAAGAAATTTAGTTGCTATTTCTTCCAAATCAAGTGACCTCATAGAAGCTTGTATGTTGGTTTACAGACATGTGTGTGTGTGTGTGTGTATGTCTGTCTGTGTGTGTGTGTGTGTGTGTGTGTGTGTATGTATGCATGTTTGTACACATACATACATACATACATATAATTATATACATATTAAGGTACTATTGTTTATTTGGGCATGGACTAAAATTTCATTACTACAGTCATTGTGCTATTCTTCCCAACAAAGCACCCAAATATGCTAGAAAAAAAAAATGGATAAATTTGTGTGTTCCACAAGTTGAGGAAAATTAAAATGTTTCTAATATGTACTCTTTGAGAAGAATGAAAAAATCTTTTTCTTCTTCAATGAGTAATCTAGCTGTTATGGAATTGATATTGTCAATTTCAGGTTAACACAAAATTTTTTCATAAAAGTGTTTGATGCAGGGTCTGAAGGAAGTGACACATTAAGGATGATGAAAAACTGAAAGGTGTTTTGAATAGGCATGGATTGGGGGAGGGATTAAACTGTTAGTAAAAACCATTTGAGTATTGGTAGAAGAGATGGGGGACAGAAACAGTGTATGGGTGAGTAGATCTTTGATTATTAACCCAATGATGTTTTTTGGGAGGTTGGGTCTTGCATGTTTATATATTTCTGACTCAGTACATCAGTATGAGTCACTCTTGGTCTTTTTTTATGGTTCAGGACTGGAGTATTTTCTGACCCCAAAGTAGAATCACAGTCTTTGTGAAGTTTTAGTTTGGAGTGGGGTCATCATAAAAAAAATCATCATAGAGAATTTGAAGACTTTACTTATGTACTGTTCATGTTTTTATGGTGCAATATTATTTACTTGATATGTTCCATGATTTGCCTTTGCACTGGTTGTGAGGTTAAGAAGTTTACCTCTCAACCATGTGGTCTTGGATTTAGTCCCACTGCATGGCACCTTGGGCAAGTGTCTTCTACAACAGCCCTGGCTAAACAAAGACTTGCAAGTGGATTCAGTAGATAGAAACTGGCAGAAGTCCATTGTGTGTATAAGTGTGTGTGTGTGTGTTTATAAACAAACATTGAAGTATGGAATGAATTGGTATTTTAGAAATGAAGGAAATCTTAATTGCAGGAGAGTAGCTGTGAAAACAGCTTAGAGGATCAGGCAAAATATCCTTATAGATGGAAAAAAGTGGCCAGCAAGCTGCTCTGTATTGGCTTGCTGGTCACTTTTTCCTGCATATAAGGGTATTTTACTTGATCCTCTAAGCTGTTTTCACATCAGCTTTCCTGCATTCTAGATTTCTTTCATCTCTAATATATATATATATGTATATTATCTGAAATGTATAGTATTAAATATTAATCACGGCTGGTCTTACCAATCAGTTTCAAGTAGAGAATACAATAAAGTGTAAGGTAACAAATTGATTATATAACTTTACGCTCATCAGAGTCAGTCGATATGGAAGGGAATATGGTGACTGCTGTCTATTGCCAGAGGTGGATTAGCGCAACTGGTCAGCAGCTACTGTGAAAAAGGTGGTGGGATGAAAAGGGGCCAGGGGATTAGTTTAGGAGTTATGTCCCTTAGTTGGGTATGCTGTGAAGCTGACAAGAGTTGTCTAGAAGTGGGGAAAGTGTGCATTATTAATGTGGTTCTCCTGTGGGGATGGGGTTTGTGGTATGTGTAGCGGTGTCATATGTATAATTTTTTTTCCGGGGGTGTAGGTATATATAGCTGTGTTTGTTGGTCTGTTTTCTTTCTGTAAAGGATAAAGCCATGGGGGTGGGGTATGTTAACGTGTAGTGTGTAATGTGTGTGTTTGGGGGTCTGTGTATATGTGGGGGTATAATTTGTGTGAAGGGGTATGTGTTGGTGGTGGTGGGAGACAGTTTATTTTGTGGGGTGTCTGCCTTATAGAGGTGTGTGTGTATGTATTGATGGGTGCCTTGGTGTGTGCTTTGGTCAAACTCTTTTTGCTGGGCTCAAGGGCATTGATGGAAGGTTGTTTGCAGAAGGTCGAGGCAGGGGACCTGTGGTTTCACTCATGGTGGGACACACAGGTATGATAGAATATACTTCCTTTCATGTGGGCACAGATTAAACACCTCACTCCTACTATTCAGGTAAAAGAAATGGGGGTGATATTATTCCACAGTTCCACCATTTCATATATTCTACTGTCATTGGATGTTTCCTTTCAGGCACTTATGGCACTAATCAGGCCCTCATTCTACCAATTCTAGTGCACCTCAAGATTTGGTTATATCACCCACGCTTTTCCTTCTGAACAGTACATGATCTTCTTGCTGTCACTCCTATGTAATCATCAGCACTCCTGTGTAGATGATACTAACACTCCACATTTCCTCCCTCTTTTATTCAACTCAGATATAATAACCTAATCTCCTTCAGCATCACCATCATCGAACATCTACTTTTCCTTTCTTGCATGGAAGATGCCAACCTTGTTTTTCATCTTTCCAGGCTTAATAAAATAAATGAAAGTAAACACCAAGTAAGCAAGCAAGCAAAAATCCATCCATCCATCCATATATATATATATATATATATACATTTGATTGATTCACATGACTATACCCCCTGCTACAAAATTTGTGACCAAGTGGTTATTTCCTCCCATATATTATGAAGCCTTTGTGGTGGTGGTGGTTGTTTGGAAAGCTATGTTTGCAAAATGGTCTCAATCATTAGTTGAATCATTGAATTTAATTCACTTTTTCTACTTAAAGTGAATTGATACTTAAGGTGGTTGATAACTCTCACTTGCAGAAGAAAACAAAACCGTCTACAGCAATGAAGCAGTTTGTTATAAAATTACTAATGCAAAAATAAATATATAACTAAATAATAGAAATAATTTTTTAAAAATCAATGTTATGTTATGCAATGGATACTAAAGATATCTTTTTCATATCATATATGTTGTTTAAATGATCAGCTATGAATCTTATTTGAAATATAAAAAAAAGGTTTTATTTACATTGTGAAAGATACTGCTAAATGTAGAATTATGACTCACTTATTATTCTAGTATGATAGGTCACTTCACATTGACCTATTAGCACATCTGTTTATCAGCATACAAACAAAAGTATATCTCAATAAGTAAAGTATGTGAAGATATGAGAGAGAGAGAGAGAGAGAGAGAGAGAGGATTGTTGTACTAGAGTTTTTCTATATCGTGTTCATTACATCCTTATTCTGAGTTCTAATACCTTTAAAGTTGCCTTTCATGCATTTGTTTAATATCTCATTTTCTTCCTGTATTTATAGGACTACATTAGCAGATGCATCCTTCATTTATCTTAAGAGAGCTGAGCAAGATTTGAGGAAATTTGGATGCTATTTCTAACAGGTTGAGCAACTGTGTTCAGAATCTTTGTGTTTCTGGAGTAATTGTAATATATTCTCGGGTCAGTAACTGGCAGAAACAATAAAGTAACGGTCTAAATATCTTGTTGCTTATAGTGTTGTTCTGTTACATAATGTGTTCAAATTTCATAGAGTCCAACTTTCATCCTCAAAGTTGATAAAATAGATACCAGATACATACTGGGGTGAATTCAGTTGGCTATACTCTCCACTATATATGTATTTATCCATTATGTCTCACATACCCTTTTATTGTTTCAAGCTGCTGAGTCATTGATATCTTGAAGCACGACCATCAAGAAACAAGAAACCCACTGGAGAGCCTTAGCATGGTCATTAGATCTGCTAAAAATAGCAGCTAAATCTCCCCAAAATTACATCTTACCATCTTTAAATAAAGAAATTATACAATACAGTTCTAGATATCCTCTTAAAACTAGATGGTCATGGCTGGAACATTTTGCTTATAGGTTTGCTTGATCGATGTTGACTCAAGGATAAGCAACAACAAATGCATTGCCTTTACAAAAAAGTAAAAAATAAAATTTATATATGTCAAGGATGATATAGTATGACTTAAAATCTGTTTGGTTGTAGACTAGAAAGTCTATTTAGATAAGTCTGTTTCATAGTTTTATAAACATATGGTTTTTAGGTTCAATCCCCACTGCATAGCTAGTTGAGTGTAATTTAGTAGAAGCTTGTTGGAAGAACTATTCTTGTACTTGGTTGGTTGGTTGGTTGATAGACATAATCCATCACCTGGTTTAATATCTCACCTGATCTGTGCATATCTTTAGCAGGAATACACTCTGTTGCAAGCATTCAGGCCAGTCTGTGGTCTGAGAATAATGCCTTTTCCATTAACCAGTGTGGTACCCTGAAAGTGACCATAAGTACTGCCCATCTTCCAATGACTAAGCTATTACAAAAATCACTAGAGGGATTGACAAATTAGATGCTTTATGTTAGCTTTTTATGGTTCTTCAAGCTTTTAAGTTCAAAATCCTAGCTGTGATAATTCTTTTTTTAAACATAGAGTATCTCAGACTACAATATTCAACATGATTTCCCTTCTTTACTTTTTAAAAACAATTCACAAGGGTGTGGTTTGAGGATGAGTTTTGGCTGTTAATTTAGCTCAGTGGTTCTCAACTGGCGTCCACATGGCCCTTGGGAGTCTTTGTAAAATGTTACTGTTAAAATTTATCTGCAATAAATTGCTTAAATTTCTACAATACACAAAATATTCTAACAATTTTCTGATACAATTCGTAATAATAATATTTAATTATAATAATATAAAATAATTTTTTAAGTAATATAAGAATCAAAGGGATCCGTAGGTAAAAAAAATAGTTGAGAAACATTGCTCTTACTGATCGAGTGACTGTGTTGATGCCTCCTCATTGACTCAACTCAATGAAGTAGATTATACAGGGTGTCCACAAAGTCTGGGTACATGGGGATTAATACACACTTTAAGAAATTATTATTTCTTATATTTAATTATTTATGTTATGATTTTATTTACTTCATGTACCCACATGGGGATTAACACACACTTTAAGAAATTATTATTTCTTATATTTAATTGTTTATGATATGATTTTATTTATTCCATGTACCCAGACTTTGTGGACACTCTGTAGATGTTGCACTATATTCCTGGAAGAAACATTTTACACCTTCTACCTAAGATCTTATCAAGAGATTCGAAGTGAATCATTCTTCCAAAGTCTCTATGTGTACATGCCTATATGTGTAATCCAGGTAGATCATTAATTTAAATTTAGTTTAGTACAAGGTCTATACTTAGTCATCTTCAAGACCAGTTTCTGTTTTGTCAACATAACTCCTAATTATATGGAAACAGGAAGTGTATAGTAATTTGAATTGATTTTTAGTATACTAGCATATCTGCTAGTATTACTAATGATAGAAAATGGCACATTAAAACTATGAGAGAAACCATTGGTACATGTCAGCTGTTGAGTAAATATATGTACATACAGAGAAGTGAAGCACTTTGACCATCAGATATAGTTGTAACATTTTAGTTGAAAATATTATCATCCACATAATAAATGAAACATCCACTTTTCCATACTTGCAAGGTTCAGAGATTCTGTTCAGATGGATACTCTTCCGGTCACCAACCCTCATCTGTTCCAAGAAAGGTTATATTTCACCATGCTCAGATATGTTTTCGTTGAATATTGGAAACAAAGGACACTGCTTGCATAACAGTCACACACACACACGTATATTATATATATGTGTATATATGTATATGTATATATTTAATTTCATGTGTGTGTGTGTGCTTTAAAATTTGCAGTATTTTATTCAAATACTGGCTACTTGCAGGAAAGTAAAACTTTTTACTACACTTTGCCTGAATTTAGTATCTCATACTGTCACTCACTCCTACTCTGTTGCTTTAGTTTCTCTTTTACCTGTGTGACTGACAGGACATATTACATTTTATTAATGTAAGATTACTGGTACTTACTTCATCAACTCTGGTGGAATTTGAACTTGAGCAATTAAGTGGGGGTAGCCAAATATCACAAAATATTTCATCTAGTGCATCACTAATTATACTCTTCTTTAGTAAATATTGTAATTTACAATGGTTTGATTATTAATTAAAATTGTAATCATATATCTCGAAGAAATGAAGATGACATGACTGTTTGAAATATAGAATGGTTAATTTGAAATGATTAATTAGAATCATGAACAATGTACAATACCTTTTCTGGTAAAATCTGCCACAAATTAACTAAATATTACAGTTTTAATGAAATCAAATTGAACAGGTAAACAAAACAATTTAAAAAAAAACTGGTGTCATTTCAGCCATAATTAGGTTGGCAAAAATATCCTAGACTGCATCTAAAAGGGAGCCGGCTGATTGATAAGGATTCTTTCATCAACACGCTTCAATACTTATGTTACAGCTGTACTGTCTTCTCACTCAGCTTTTACTGATGGTACTATAACAGTCCTTACTCCTCAAAGTTAATTTGTTGCACATCACATCCACCCAAGCCCACCTGTCTTTCTCTTCATTTTTTTCTGCATAGGCATTGATTTGCAGATTTTGAAACCAAATATCAGCAACATCAATCTGAGCAGATTTGGAGGGTCTAAAAATATCAAAAATGCAGCCTCTTCCTCCTGATGCTACAAAATATTAAATTACCATTTTTATAGATGCAGACATGGTGGTTGGGTGGTAAGAAGTTTTCTTCCCAACCACATGGTCTCAGGTTCAGTCCCACTGAGTGGAACCTTGAGCAAGAGTGCTCTACTATAGCTCCAGGTTAATCAAAGCCTTAGGAATGGATTTGAGAGACAGAAACTGAAAGAAGCCTGTCATCTTGTCATGTATATATATATGAAAGAAAAGGATTTTGAGAAGTCAGCCTACAGTCACTGATATCCTGCAGGATTGCTAACAGGGCTTGAACTAGCATTTAGGAATGACTAATGAATCATAGGTTACTACTCTGACTTCCCTTCCTAAATCCAAACCTTAAAAAAAACAAAAGTGAAAATTACACTCCTGTTCCTCTCAACATTAACTGTTTGACATTTCCTTTGCACCCATTTGACCTACAGATGTTCAAATATTTTAAGGTGGCACTAGAAAGTTATGGGCACAAATCTTTCCCTCGTGACTAGACTTATAAAAAAAAAAAGAAGAGACTGGAATTATTCATCATAGATCTAATATATTCATTAACTAGCTGAATTACCTGGCATTGCTTGGGATACTGCTGTTCTTATTGAGATTAGTAAACAATTAATATGCAGATATATTTTTTCTCATAATTATTTCAAGATATCTATATTTTATTAAAAATATATAAAAATTGTAACAATAATAGAATTTAGAACTGAAAATCTGTCAATCTTAAAGCACCTTAGGGTAAACAATATTCATTGGGAAATTTTTTGTTGGTGTCCAAATGAATAAATTGTTGCTGCTAAATGGAACATCTGTAGGTATGAGAGGAAATTTCGGAATAAAGACATTTTCTTCTTTGTGACTACCTGTTATGATTGCTGCCTGTAGGACATGGGGCTTCATGGAAATAACAATTAAGTGAGTTCTATTACAGAGATGAGGTAAGTCAAGGTTCTTAAGCAACATAAAGGGAGCATCCAGCTTTAGTGTCAAGTTATGCAGTGGCATCCCAGTAGGATTAAGTGTGTTCAGAAATTCAACAGGGTATTGAACAGCCAGATTGTGATTGACTCTTGTGTGAATTGATAGAAAAGTCATTTCTGATGTATCTGTTAACATTTGAAGAAGTTCATGATTGAGTACATCAACCATTTTATTAGTTGGAGTCAGTATAGCTCTTTCACATAGCCAGGTTACATCAGTGTAATTGACAATTACACATACACTCACATACACATACACTCTCTCATACACTGACACATACACTCACGTACACATACTAAGACAGACACACAAACATACATTTATGTAACGAATGCACAAGCATACACTCACAGACACATACACACTCATATACAAAATGTGTCATGGGGGTGGTATAAAATGTCCTTTACTATCTCATATGTAATGAACATGCAAAGACACACACACTCACAGACACATACACACTTATATATAAAATTTGTGGTGGTGGTATAAAATGTCCTTTACTATGTCATATGTTACAAATGCACAAACACAAATACACTGACAGACACATACACACTCATATACAAAATGTGTCCTCATCGTTGTTGTTGTGGTATAAATGTCCTCTAGTATCTTGTACATAAGGAAGGCACAAACACATATACACACTCACAGATACATACACATACATATACAAAATGTGTCGTCATCATCATTGTTGTGGTATAAAATGTCCTTTACTATCTCATACGTAACAAACGCACAAACACACACACACTGAGAGACATATACACACTCATATACAAAATGTGTTGTCATCGTGATATAAAATGCCCTTTACTATGTCATACACAATGAATGTGCAAATACACACACAGACACACTCATATACAAAATGTGACGTCATCATCATCGTCATAGTGATATAAAATGTCCTTTACTATAGTTGACTATAGAAAGATTATCTCTAGATAATGTTATATTTTAATTCAAATGAAAATAAAAATTACGTGTTGACACTCACAGAGTCTAATACTATTACCTTGTAAAATTTGATTTGATTTGGTGGAGCCATTTGAAAATGCATAGGGAACAGACAGACAGACAGAGAAACAAAGAGTTTTATATGCAGGGTTGGCCAAAAGTCACCTGACAGTAAATCAAAACCATTTAATTCCAAGATTTATTTATGTTTAACAACTGAATGAATTTAATAAAAGCATCTAAATATGAAACACCATGAAAATTGTTC
>NC_068982.1:110532660-110539358 GCF_001194135.2 Octopus bimaculoides
CATTATGTTGTGCAGTGTTTCTCAACCATATTTTTTTACCTGTGGATCCCTTTGATTCTTATTTTACCCCGTGGGGTCCCCCATAAACCATTTGATGCTACAAATAAATCCTGTTATCTTTTTATAACTAAATATTATTAAAGTTGTATAAAAGATTGTTGAAATATATTACACAACAAAAAATGGAGAGAGAGAGAGAGAGGGAGAGAGAGAGAGGGAGAGAGAGAGAGAGGGGGAGAGAGAAGGTAAATGAATAAATGCAGGTGTCATTAACTATGTTGGATTTTTAAGTTATTAGTAATGGAGTCATGGAATGCCTAAGAATATTAGTGTTAACAAGTCTACTTGTTGAAAATAACTGGCCCTGAACTTAACCCAATTTCATGCATGACTACATCTCTCCCCACCCGCCCTCAATCTAGCACTGTCTGACCATGGCTGGCAGTCTCTTCTTTCTATGAGTTTCTTGTCTGTTCTACCTTGTTGTTTAAAACCCATTATTATAATAAAGCAAATCAATGCTTGACTGATTTTCAATCAACAATTTTTGTTACATTAATGTACAGTTGTTCATTGGCTAGATTTTTGCTGATGTCATCACCCCCACCCAACAAGATGTTTTTAATTGATTTACATATTCCAAGCTGTTTCCAAATATTCTAACTGAATAAAAAAAATATTCAGGCTTGATTTGAGGTAGTAACTTAATAAGGCTAACTGAAACTTGAGAATGATCAAATCTGCATGCTCCTTGCTCTGACAGTATTTTGTGAGTGAGAGAGACAGAAAAAGAAAGGAAGAGAGAGAAAGAAAGAGAGAGAGAGAGAGAGAGAGAGAGAGAGAGAGAGAGAGAGAGAGAGAGAGAGAGAGAGAGAAGAGAGAGGAGAAGGAGAACAACTCTGAGTTTACTAGATAGAGCTTGAACTTGGCTGAGAGTTACTGCTTTCTTCTTGGTTTTATAAACCAGTGAAATACAGTGAATGGCTAAAATTTCCCTTGGTTGCATGAAGGTTATTACAGTAGTTTTAGGGTGGTCCTGGTTTGTCTTCTGTTATAATCTCATTCATATCTAGAATGCATCATAGGAATATAAACTGCTCTTGTACATGACTAGTACATTATTCCATTGACTTTGGACGGTGAAGGTAGATGTGACCCTCACTGGATTTGAATGAATGAAGGGTCATAACTAATACTGCAGGGAATTTTGTTTGCTGATCTACTGATTCAGCTAATCTATTTATTTTTGATGTTAAATTGAGGGAAATGCAGAAGTACATTATGTCAGATTTAGAAAACAGTTTTCTGATTTGGTAAAATGAGAGTTTGTTAAATCTGAGGCTTACTAATGGATATTTGCAATCAATTTCCCCTATCTAAAGATCTACTAAATACATAGATGTATGTTTTCTCTTGATCTAGGAACAGTGCTACTTGAATCAATCTCAGAATATTACTGGGACTTATCTATCTCAAAAGAAAGAAAGACAAGACCAATCCACATGAAACATGAACTCAGATAACAGAATAATGATATAAAGCTCTTTTGTGTTACTATTTTTGACAGCTAGCTAGTAAACACTTAAAAATTATCTCTAACTTTTACTAAAATAAAATCACAATTTAAAAGACATTATCTAATGTTATCATATGTTCATTAAGTGTATCTACAAGATAAAACATCCCGTTTTTAGCTTAGTAGATTGAACTTTAAAAAAAAATCTTTGTTACTTATTATGGAATAAAAAAAAAAAAATTATTACTAAATGTAAACACTGATAATATTTGCTGTACTTTTCTCCAATCAGATTAATTCTTATCTGCATAAGTAGTTTATTTTCTGCTTCACAATATTGTTACTATTGTTGTTGTTCCCTGTGAATGGTCACGTTTCACAAAGCCTTGCACAGAAAATATTTCCTCTCTCTAAAAAAATAAAGCTACTTGCTATTCTTTTCACCAATAAAGGGTTTTGAGACATTTGAACATCAAAGGAAAGGACTGCCTTTTGATATTTCTAAAGCAATTCTACATTTTGACAAGTCACCAACATTAGAGAAAATGCTTTGTGATATTTCTTTTGGCTTTTTGCACTCTGAGTTTAAATCCTGCCAAAGGCAACTTTGCCTTTCATCCTTCCAGGGTCAACAAAATAAAGAGTAAAGATACCAAATATGAATGTTTTCAAGTCAACCATACTAACTTCAACCTTGGAAGTGAAGCAGTGGCAGAAAATGAAAGCATTCTAGCAGCAGATACCAAACAAAATACATAATTATATGCATTACTTCCATGTAGTAATTAAGATTAATTAAACTGGCTAATTAGTTACTGTTCTATTGCATATTTTATAAACATGAAATTCTAAAGTTGATTAAACTGACTTAATTACTATTTTATAGCATATTTGGTTTCCAGAGTAACAGTGATCATAGGTCTGAAGCAGGAGCAAATAAAACTGCCTTTTTCTTAGTGCCATCTGTATCACAGGCTAATGATAACAGAGAAGCTGAGGTAAGGTTCTCTTTCAAGGATAGTACCAGCTGGAGTTACAATCAGCAGTCTTGTCATAATGGGGCAGGGGATATGGAAACTGGAGAATAGTGGGAAACTACTAAGAAAGAATAAAGGGGATAACAAAAAGAATATACATACAAGGCAAGAAAGAGACAGGAAGTTCCTAATGATGAGGTGCCTACTCTGTATTCCAAAAGGCAAACCAACCAAACTTAATAGTGATCCTAATGAAAACCAAATTGAATAATATGTTGACTGAGGGGATGGAGGCCAGTGGTTTATCAACCCTAAGCAATCATGTTCAGAAGGTATGGGATGCCTTCATGGTTCAGTTAAGGCTGAAATTGAAGAAGCTAATCAGTTGTGGAGTGTCATGATCCAACCTATATGATGGCTTCTCATTAGCAAACACTGAAAGACATTGTGATACATATTGTCTGAAGGTTGTACTCCAACGAATTTTGCATTGTTGATACAAATTTTGATCTCTGGATGATAAAGATATCCTGTCACAAGACCAGAGAATACTTCAACAAGTGATAAGTTGAATCAGACTTTTGAAAGGTCCTCAAACAAAGCATTTAAATTATGACTCATGACCTGATGATGTCTCTGTGTGTATGTGTACATACACACACATGCATTCATGCATGTATATATATATATATATATATATATATATATATATATATATATATATATATATATATATATCATCATCATCATCGTTTAACGTCCACTTTCCATGCTAGCATGGGTTGGACAATTTGACTGAGGACTGGCGAACCAGATGGCGGCACTAGGCTCCAATCTGATCTGACAGAGTGCCTGCAGCTGGATGCCCTTCCTAACGCCAACCACTCCGAGAGTGTAGTGGGTGCTTTTATGTGCCGCCAGCACGAGGTTCAGTCTGGTGGTACTGGCAACGGCCATGCTCAATTGGTGTCTTTTACATGCCACCTGCACAGGAGTCAGTCCAGCGGCACTGGCAACGACCTTGCTCGAATGTTTTGTTCACATGCCACCGGCACAAGTGCCAGTAAGGCGACACTAGTAATGATCATGCTCAAATGGTGCTTTTTACGTGCCACCGGCATGGAAGCCAGACAGCTGCTCTGGCTATGATCCCACTCGGATGGAGCTGTTAGCACTCCACTGGCACAGTCATCGAATTTGGTTCAATTTTGATTTCACTTGCCCCAACAGGTCTTCACAAGCAAAGTTTAGTGTTCAATGAAGGAAGGTTGGCATGGATGCCAGTCATCGAATTTGGTTCGATTTCGATTGCACTTGCCTCAACAGGTCTTCGCAAGCAGAGTTTTGTGTCCAAAGAAGGGAAGGTATGCATAAGTGGGCTGGCTACACCCCTGGTAAAGGTCATGGGTTATGGTCTCACTTGTCTTGCCGGGCCTTCTCACGCACAGCATATTTCCAAAGTCACTAGTCATTGCCTCGGTGAGGCCTAATGTTCGAAGGTTGTGCTTCACCACCTCATCCCAGGTCTTCTTGGGTCTACCTCTTCCACAGGTTCCCTCAACCGCTAGGGTGTGGCACTTTTTCACACAGCTATCCTCATCCATTCTCACTACATCACCATACCAGTGAAATCATCTCTCTTGCACACCACAACTGATGCTTCATAAGTTCAACTTTTCTCTCAAGGTACTTACACTATGTCTAGTATGCACACTGACATTACACATCCATTGGAGCATACTGGCTTCATTCCTTGCGAGCTTACGCATGTCCTCAGCAGTCACAGCCCATGTTTCACTGCCATGAAGCATGGCTGTTCATACACATGCGTCATACAGTCTGCCTTTTACTCTGAGTGAGAGGCCCCTTGTCACCAGCAGAGGTAAGAGCTCTCTGAACTTTGCCCAGGCTATTCTTATTCTAGCAGCTACACTTTCAGCGCATCCTCCCCCGCTACTGACTTGGTCATCTAGGTAACGGAAACTATCAACTACTAGTTTTTCTCCTTCGAATGTGGCAGAAGTTGTTCTCTGCACATTTACAGTGTTTATTGCTCCTGAGCATCTGCCACATACAAAAACTATCTTCCCAGTTAGCCTTCTTTTGATATTGCTGTACCTCTTTTGTGTCCATATTTTACACTGGGTACATCTTATAGAGTTTCTACCTATGCCTTTTCTACTGACCGAGCAGAGCCATCTACCTGAAGGGGTTTGTGGTTTGTCTACCTTCCTACTTATTAGGACTTTGGTTTTAGCTAGGTTGACTCTAAGGCCCTTCGATTCTAATCCTTGCTTCCACACCTGAAACTTCTCCTCTAGTTCTGATTTAGAGCAAGGTCATTAGCATAGAGGAGCTCCCAGGGGCATCCTGTCTTGAATTCCTCTGTTATTGCCTGGAAGACTATGATAAATAGGAGGGGGCTGAGGACTGAATCTTGGTGGACCCCAACCTCTACTCAGAATTCTTCACTGTACTCGTTGCCAACCCTCACCTTACTGACGGCGTCCCTGTACATGGCTCACACAGCTCTCACTAACCATTCATCTATCCCTAGTTTCCTCATTGACCTCCAGATAAGGGATCGGGGGACCCTGTTAAAGACTTTCTCCATGTCAGCGAAAGCCAGGTACAGAGGTTTATCTTTGGCTAGGTATTTCTCCTGCAGCTGTCTTACCAGAAATATAGCATCAGTCGTGCTTTTCCCTGGCACGAACCCAAACTGCATCTCATCTAAACTGACTCTCTCTCTAATTAGTTGGGCTATGACCCTCTCCGTGACCATCATTACTTGATCCAACAACTTGATACCTCTGTAATTATTCATATCTAAAGCGTCACCTTTACCTTTGTAGCAGTTGACTTTAGTGCTGCTACACCAGTCATTGGATATGACTCTTTCGTGTATCACCTGGTTAACTATATAGGTGACTAGGCTATAGCTGACACTGCCAGATATTTTGAGCATCTCTGCAGTGATTCCTGATGGGCTGGGGGCTTTCTCTGTCTTCATATTCTTGATTGCTTTATCTACCAAGGTACTGTCAATTTGGATAGCTGGTCCCTCTGTTGTGTCAACATTCAGCAGACTCTTTCTCCCATTCATTCTCTTTATTGAGCAACCTTTCATAATGGCGTCTCCAAACCTCTCTCTTTGCAGCCTCGTTTAGTGCAAGTGAACCATCATCCATGCAGATACATTTCCCTCCTACGGCGTCACGATTCTCTCTCACACAGTCTTGCAACTCGAAATACTTCAAATCTTTGGTCCCCATGGTGGAGAACATTGGCAAATTTTTTCTCATCTGCTTCCCTTCTGGCTAAATAAACCTGTCTCCTAGCTTCCCTTCTGGCAGTCAGATACAATTCCCTACTATCTCTGTTCTTCCAAGCCTGTTTCTTTTGTCTAATAGCCCTGCCAACCACATTGTTCCACCACCACGTTACCTTGGGTTGAGAGGGGACTTTGCACCATCCACAAATCTGGTCAGTGGCTCTCAGCAGGTTGTCCCATAGAATCCTCCAGTTGTCTTCCACATTATGTGATGCTATATCCCGTTCTATTTCGGAGAAGGTTTTGAGTAATACATCTCTAAATCTTTGTCCATTTGCAGGATCTTTAAGCTTCCAGACCCTTCTCCTCCAAGTTGGTCTTCTTCTGGGCATCCATTTAGCCCTGATCCCGAAATCGTTAACTACTAATCTATGTTGAGGGGTTCATTCTTTGCCTGGGAAGGTTTTGGCATTTATAAGCAGCCCTCTTTCCCTTTTTCTGGCGAGGATGTAGTCAATTTGGCTAGTGTGTCTGCCAGAACAGTAGGTGACTAGGTAACAGGCGAGTTTCCTGAAGTTGGTATTGCAAACCATGAGATCGTTTGCATCACAGAACTCCAGCAGTCTGGTTCCCTCCTCATTATGGGAGCCAAAGCTATAACCTCCATGTACGCCAAGGCAGCCCCCTGCATGTTGTCCAACATGTCCATTGAAGTCACCAGCCACAAAGAGAAGGTCCCTGTCATTCGTCAACGAGGTAGTTTGCAATAGGGTGTCATAAAATCGGTTTTTCTGCCCATCCAGTAGCCCTGGTTGAGGGGAATAGGCCGAGATAATGATAGCTAACCTATGGTGAAGCACTAATCAAATCTAAATACTCTGTTATATACTCTGACTACCTCGATTACCTTATCAACCCATTTCTCTGCAAG
>NC_068982.1:110540246-110540745 GCF_001194135.2 Octopus bimaculoides
GTGCAAATGAATACGTGTTTAGGGTTAGGGTTGGGGTTGGGATCGACCACTCACGACTGGCTGGCGCGGACGCGCGGCTGCGCGTTCGGGACCGTGCTGCTTTAGTAGTACCCTACATGTTCAGGTCGTACGAATAGCCTTCTCGCAACTTAGATGTGAAAATGAACGGCTTACATTTATATTGAAACAGAAAAAGGATCATATGTGGAGTCCCCACCACGAAACTTGATATGCTAGAAATAACAGCTAAACGCGGACAATCCAAATCTTGCATTGGTCCAGATGGACTATAAGTAAATAAATATGAAGGAGAAAATGCGCTTTGGCAAACGGGGTTAGGGTTAGGTTTTGAGTTAGGGTTCGGGTAAACCTAACCCTAACCCTGACCCTAACCTTAACCCTAAACTTGACCCTAATCCTAACCAGATTTGGCTGTTATTTCTAGCATGTAAATAGCCTTCTTGGTGAGGGTGGGGGAATTGAAATTTTTCAAACAATT
>NC_068982.1:110541968-110545244 GCF_001194135.2 Octopus bimaculoides
GCTGAAAGTGTAGCTGCTAGAAGAAGAATAGCCTGGGCAAAGTTCAGAGATCTCTTACCTCTGCTGGTGACAAAGGGCCTCTCACTCAGAGTAAAAGGCAGACTGTATGACGCATGTGCACGAACAGCCATGCTTCATGGCAGTGAAACATGGGCTGTGACTGCTGAGGACATGCGTAAGCTCGCAATGAATGAAGCCAGTATGCTCCGATGGATGTGTAATGTCAGTGTACATACTAGACAGAGTGTAAGTACCTTGGGAGAAAAGTTGAACTTACGAAGCTTCAGTTGTGGTGTGCAAGAGAGATGATTTCACTGGTATGGTCCGGCAATGTTGATAACTATGATTTACGAGTGGGTGCTATTGACATGGTACTGGTAGCAACCATGATTCATGGGTGTCATTTGCATGGTACAGGCAATGGCCATGACTCATGGGTGCCATGCCATTTACATGGCACCACCAATGACCACAATTTTCGGGTGCCAATTTATATGGCATCAGTATCATCCATATACCAACTACATGTACCTGACCTTTTGACAAGACTTGTGTTTGTCCTACTGGACAAATATGATGCAATAAATAATAATCTGATGGGAGGATGAAGTTAATTACATTGACACCCAGCACTCAACTGTTACACATTTTATCAGCCTGAAATGAAAGACAAAGTTAACCTTGGCTGTATTTGTATCCAGAACATAAAAAGCCGGAAGAAATACTGCTAAACAACTTGCCTGATGTGCTAATGATTTTGCCAGCTCACTGCCTTAATAATGATTATAATAACCGTTATTATAATTTTTGTGAAATCTGTCCATCTGTAACATAACTTTCAGTTTGATTAGTAACTCGACACTCTCTCTCTCTTCCTCTGCATATATGTAGGCAGACACAACATACATTTCTCAACACTATTGTTAAAGATATTAGAACAAAAATATGAATCTCTATTTTGTCTCTCTGTATGCATGACACATCTCGATACATGTTCACACAGGTACACATATATGTATATGACAACAGCATTATCTGTCTGGCAATAATGTATGTATGTGAAGGCGGCGAACTGGCAGAAACGTTAGCACGCCGGGCGAAATGCTTAGCGGTATTTCGTCTGTCTTTACGTTCTCAGTTCAAATTCCACTGAGGTCGACTTTGCCCGTTATCCTTTCGGGATCAATAAATTAAGCACCAGTTGTGTACTGGGATCAATCAAATCGACTGCCCCCCCCCCACTAAAAATTTTGGGTCTTGTACCTAGAGTAGAAAAGAATAATGTATGTATGTGTGGTAAGTACACAGACATGCATTTCCCAATAGGATCATTTAAGACATTTAGTTAACTTATAAAGATACAGCTATTGAAAAAAAATAAATAAATAAAAGAAATTTCTTAGTTTCAAAAGTGTTAGCTTCATAATGTAAGTAAATGCTTCTAATGAGAAATTTCATTGTATTTATCTGTGTATATTACATTACTACATACCAAAAAAGACAGACATAATACTGTTGTCATATTCATAAGAATGTACCTGTTTGTATATGCTTGTCATTATACAACAAAAGATGGAGAGAGATAGAGAGAGATAGAGAGATGTTCCTCAATGTAATGGCATTGTGCTTTATGAAAATAAACGAGGTTAAAAACTTATAAGAACATTTTCAACTAAATATTTTTTTCTATTCAGTATTGTTTTACCTTCTTTTAGTTAATTCTTTCATGCATGAAACAGACTATTACTTATTGCAGGTATACAACAATGGGTCATGTACTAATAATAATTTTTTCTAATTATAAGCATAAGGAAATTTTTAAGGTGGGGGTGGCTAGTCAAATCATCGGTTCCAGTGTTTAAAGGCTACTTACTTCATTGATTCCAAAAGAATGAAAGGCAAAGTCAACCTTGGTGGAATTTGAACTCAGGCAGTACAGATGGACAAAATGCCACGAAGCATTTTGTCTGGCATGCTAATGATTCTCCCAGCTTGCTGCTTTAATAATAATAATGGTTTCAAATTTTGGCACAAGGCCAGCAAGTTTGGGCGTGGGGGTAAGTGGATTACATTGACCCCCCCCAGTACTCAACTGGTACTTATTTTACTGACCCATCTCCCCCCTCCAAGAGGATGAAAGGTAAAGTTGGCCATGGCAGAATTTCAACTCAGAATGTAAAGATGGATGAAATGCTGCTAAGCATTTGTCCAGTATGTTAACACTTCTGCCCACTTGCTGCTTCGATGATAATGATGGATTCAAATTTTGGTGCTTGGCCAGCAATTTCGTGGGGAAGAAGTTAAATCGATTGCATCAAACCCAGTGCTCGATTGCACCATATATATATATTACACCATATACATATATATTACACCATATATATATATTTCTACTAATAGGCACAAGGAAATTTTAAGAAGGGGAGCTAGTTGATTCAGCAATCCCAGTGCTCAGCGGGTATTTATTTCATTGACGCAAAAGGATAAAAGGTAAAGTCAACCTCAGCAGAATTTGAACCTAGAATGTAAAGATGGACAAAACGCTAAGTATTTCATCTGTTGTGCTAACAACTCTGCCAGCTCACCACATTAATAATAAAGGATTCAAATTTTGGCACAAGATTGGAGGAGGGGGCTAGTTGATTATATCAATCCCAATGCTTAAGTGATATTTATTGACCCCATCCCCCCCAAAGGATGATAGACAAAGTTGACTTTGGTGAAATTTGAACTCAGAATGTAAAATCAAACAAAATGCTGCTAAGCATTTTGCCTGGCATGTTAACAATTCTGCTAGCTGGCTGCATTAATAATTTTTTCTACTATAGGCATAAGGCCTGAAATGTTGGGGTAGGGATAAGTCGATTACATCAACCCCAGTGTTCAACAGGCACTTATTTTATCGACCCTGAAAGGATAAAAGGTAAAGTTGACCCTAGTGGTATTTGAACTCAGAACATAAAAATGGATGAAATGCTGCTAGGCATATTTCCCAGGGTGCTAACGATTCTGACAGCTCACTGTCTTAAATGATAATAATCCTTTCTACTAAAGGCACAAGGCCTGAAATTTTTGGGGAGAGGACTAGTTGATTACATCGACCCAAGTGTTTCACCGGTACTTAATTTTATCAAACCCAATTATAAACACAAGATGGTTTCTCATCTTAACTGAATGGAAGTGTTATCATGTACATTGTTTTGTTTTGGTATAAAAGATGGACTATAGCATATATTCTGCTCAGTACCACAGATTTACTTGTCAGTTGTTTGACTT
>NC_068982.1:110545254-110548570 GCF_001194135.2 Octopus bimaculoides
TTAACTGAATGGAAGTGTTATCATGTACATTGTTTTGTTTTGGTATAAAACATGGACTACAGCATATATTCTGCTCAGTACCACAGATTTACTTGTCAGTTGTTTGACTTTCACCAGTTGAGCATGTCCCTTGGTGGCTGACGATATGTGCATCTCTGATCACGAGCAGAAGTAGTGGGGGAGTATCAGTCATGTGTTGAGAGGAATTCTTTGAGGCTTGGATAATTCACCTCTGGAAACATGGGTGTTTCGTTCAACATCCTTATTCAGGGACCTTTGGAATGGGATGGGCTACTCGACCTGAAGAAAATTCTAACTGGACCCCCACCTGCAAGGTCATGTGCTGTTTATCTTGATATGAGATCACCATGTTACGTACATATGGTTGTGATGCATGTACCCTTATCAGACAGGTAGTCATGATGGGTATACTGGGCTTCGTATATTTTACCCCAGTGTAACTTTGATGGCATGCACTGCTCTCTCACTCAATAACATAATAATAATGATAATAAAGACTTATACAAAAAGCTTATTTTTATTTAAAAAATATAAGATAATTTCGCAATAAAATAGAGTTTACAAAACAATCGTTGTTACTGAAAATAGTCATCTGAAAATCCATAAGAAAAAAAAAAGGTACTCGTATATTTGTGGGTATATTAATCAATGCATACAATATTATATAATTCCATTACAGCTGATCTTACCAATTTGTCTCGCATCGGATATTATTAGATAACAGGGTGGCTATCTAATATACGTGCTCTTTAGGTGGGGGGGGGGATGACACACACACACACACACACATATATGAAATAGGTACTATAGCTTCTAAGAATATAAAGTTTATGAATATATATGTATTTAAGGTTGTATATCAAAATTATTTTCTTATTAAATTATAAACAAATAAAAACATGTTCTTTTTTAAAAAAGAGAAATTTAATATAAAAATAATCTGAAGTTAGGAAACGTTCTCTGAACAGTGATAGAAAAATAAAGTTTAAGGAGCAATATCGGTCTATAAAATCATGGGCAAGCAGTAATAAACTGTTTTTATATTCTCGTAACGAAATATATTACAAATGTCAACGGAATTCTGTTTCCCCACCAAATAACGAGAATAATGCCCGATTACATCTGAAACACGATTTGTTTTAAATTTAAAAAAAGAGTAGGTTGTATAATTAGTTATTTTAAAAAAGTAAAAAAAACGTAAAGAAACATTTTTTTTCAACAAACAGCCGTGCCCTGCACAGACTCACAGTTAAGATTTAAATATACTGGCAAGCTTTCACAAAATTCAATTTATATATCCTTTGGCAACTTATAATTGTCAAGAGTGTACATTTTAGCATTTGTAATCCAGTGGTTTTCCTTCGTTAGTTGTAACTTTTCTTTAAGACAGATGACATTAAAACTCCCATTTATTAAAACAATAAACAATTAGTTTCTTATGTAGGGAGGCTTAAAGCAAACCAGTGTTCAGTGAAGTGTCAGCTATGAATTAAGGGACCAGTTGTATGGCAGATACACTATAGTTACTTTACCTTCATCAATTACTTTCCTCAAGTTAGATTTTTTCTCTCCTTTCTTCAACACACAGAAAATCCATTCAAGTAACCCCTTATCGGTATTGTGAAAATCTTTCCTGTACCACTTAAATATCAGAGACAACTTCACCTGTTTCTTTTCAGCATCAACAACAAGATTTTCGTCACTTTCTAAAAATAGTTCTGCAGCTTGTTGAAGTTGAACATGAACTTCTTCAGCCGAATAAATGGAAATAGGAGGACAGCCGCTAGCTCCACACACAAGTGCAAAATGAATGTAAGGGTTTACTTCGGGCATAGCTACCCGCAGGCGAGGATCAGTCTTTTGGAAAGGTTTCGTTATCATACCTATTCCAGTTTCATTGGCTCTAAGCACACCGTTTTCTATTTCCCGAAGAGAGTATGAATAACCACCGATCATGTAACGGGTCTTATTGAAGAAATTGTATCGTGTCACAATGTTAGTTGGGGGTCCAAAACGAATAATCCCGTGAATCACTAGGGCATTGTATATGTTGATAAAAAAGGCAAGTTTCTGATCATCACTTTCATATCCGAACTGTACACGCTGTAGTTGAAGAGTTAATTTCTCATATTGTTTGAATTCGTTGCTGTCTTCAATACTTTTGTAATCGACAACTTTGCCGTTCGCAGAGAGGTAAGAGTCATATATAGCAGATATTTGGAAACGTAATCTTTTCCCTAGCTTGTCTAGAGTCGTTGGTTTACAAAATGAAATGGGTTTCGCGTTCAATGCCGAGCTGGATAGATCTTCGAGTAGCATATAATATGTATCGTCACGGTTAAGCCATCCTGCATTGGAGACTTCACGACAAAAGTGGTGACTTAGTAAGGCTTTACACAATCTCACAGCTTCCTGATAGTCAGTATTTTTCGTTTTTGTTACCCAGTCGACAAAATCTTTCTCACTAAACAGTTTTTTAAACTTACATAGACCACTCCAACGATACGCGATGATGCCACTTTTTTTCAAGTCATTCACCAAATCGACATATTCATCCGTCTCGCAGTTGATTTCACACGAAAAAAAATTATCCAAATCAGTTTCTGGGCACGGAATCTTGAGCGCTGCTTCTGATAAAGGATTGTTTTTGACAAGTTCAATTAGTTCTGCAAGGCGATTATCATCTGACATAAGCGCTTTCAGGTCATTGTAGTTGCCGATATGCACATCGTTGAAAAATATTTGCGGGACACTTTTCTTTTTAAGATTAGCAAGCATCCAGTCTTTACACTGGGTGTGAATGTCCACGTTGACAGTGATGTGAGGTAGTTGAAACTTTTCCAAAAGTCGTTTGGCTTGAATGCAATGTACACATCCATTGATGCTATATACTAGTATGCGGCCTTTCAGCTCTGTCACCACCATCTTAGCAGACTAACTCAACAAGCAGAGCTCAGCTGCTTTGTGAAGGGGAGATCACTCCGTTTGACTATAGCCAAAGTGGAAGTTGACACTGTCCATACAAAGGTGTGTCGCTGTTTACGTTTACAATATGGCAGCCACTAGTTCGGTGAGTAATTACTCCAATCATGTCCCTGGGTCTAATTTACTTAATAGACCCGCCTCTTCTTATTTCTGGACATCTGTTATTTATGGTTGATATTGTCACACTTATTACATCCAGTTTAAAGTGACTACTATCAGACTGTATTTCATTTTTTCATTTGTGTCATCCTTTTTTTTTGCGTGCGCGTATATATATATATATATATATATATGTGTGTGTATATATATA
>NC_068982.1:110548596-110557595 GCF_001194135.2 Octopus bimaculoides
ATATATATATATATATATATATATATATATATATATAGAGAGAGAGAGAGAGAGAGAGAGAGAGTGAATGAGAAGAATAGGGTTTTGTCATGTTCTTCACTGGACCCCTATCTACTATATTTATCTGTATTGTCTGAATTTTTCCAAAGTTCATGCCGCGTGTCAGTTCGGTGTTGATTACATTAATATTTTGAGTAAAGGCATGAACGTCACACTGCCTCTATAATACTGAGACCGTGTGTTTTCGTAAGAAATCCTTCTAATAATTTTATATTATAGATTTGCTTTTCCTTTAACATAAACACTTTTTCCTTGTTTCTTTTCTTCCACCAAATCTTATCAGTTTATTGATTTTTTTTTTTCAACATTTCTAGCGTAAAATATTTAAAAAATCGAACATTGATCTTTGTTCGAATAATAACGTGGATAACTATTTGTAACCTTTCTCAGTGTTATATTTGTAACATTGGTTTCTTAAAAATTGGTAATAGGCCATAAGATTGTTAGGAAAGGGAAGGAAGAAGTACAGTCACTTGTCATCAACCCTCATACTTGAATGATATTTATTCCACGACTCCAGGCGTACTGTGGGGGAGGTTAAAAGACAAAGTCTACAGGATTTCAACTCAAGATTGTAATGAACGTAAGTGATACTGCCATACCGTTTTGCCACTTCACCAGTACACATAAACATACACACGTGTGTAGAATAGTATACGTGTTCCTGAAATAAAGCTACTAGTTATGTAGAAACACATTATTGTAATATAACAATTATTATCTTAACATTTTTCTATTGAATTTGCCTTGTCTGATAAAGAAATAAAACAATTAAGTTAGTTTTAATTTAAATTATAACATTTAAACACAAAGAAACAAGAAAACAGAGAGATAAGAAAGAAAAGAAAAAGTAAAAGGTGGAGAAAAGCAGTAGAAGACGGAGGGGGAGGGGACTATGGACCACACACTCCACAACAAATGGTGTACTCAATCGTGCCCTGCAGTAATGACTACAATGGTGTTGCCATGGAGAATGGCCAGTGACACTCACTGCAGCTGCCATTTCACCTTGTGGGGTTCATTTCTTTGACAGGCTGCTACTATCTCTACTTTGCAAAGTAAATTGGTGGAACAGGGTCCAAGAACACCTGATGTCTTGATGGCAACTGACATAAACTGATAGTGGTCAGTCAGATATATATATTGACACATATACAGTAGAACCTTGGTTTATGAATGACCCTCATCACAAACAAATTGGTTTAGGAACAATTTTTTTTAACATAAAACGTTTTGGGTGACAAATGGTGTCTTGAGTAATGAACATACAAACAGGCAACAATAGTTGATGACAAGCAGAGACTATCAGTGGGAGAGCATCAGTTACAGTCTAACTTTCACTCAGTGCACATCCTCACTTGAATTTGCTGGGCCTTCTCTTGAATTTCCCATGAATAATTTGTGTGAATAATTTGGATGTATGCATGGATGTGAATATGAATCATAGTTTTTTATATTTTAGCAAATAGATATCATAATAATGTAGAGCTATCACACTGAAAATATTATCCCCTAGAAAAAGGAATGCTAAAGCAAATTAGCTTTATGTGGAGTAGTTCTAGGTGGAGTATTACTGTGTATGTATAATGTTTGCTAGTTGTATTTGAAAGCTCAGCAATTAACAAAATGCAAAAGCTTACTGAGCAGTAGTACTATTTTGTCTACTGTATTTTCCTGAGACCAACACACTCTGTCACTAATGCAACAAAAAGCTGTTGAACTGCCAGCTGTACCAGCTATGATCTATAATGAGCATTTCTTGGTGAGAACACATCTCCAATTTAGATGTCCTGAAGCCTAGAAATAGTATTGAATCTATCTTGCTGGGATTGCAGATGCATTGGGTGGGACATGTAATCTGTATGGAGGATACAGAAACCCCAAGGTTGTGCTCTCTGATGAGCCAAAATGTGGGAAATGTCAAAGAGGGTACCAGGATTCCGTTATAAAGATGTCATCAGATGACATTTCAATGAAGCAGGTGGCTTGATAATGGTTGTATGGTGGGGAAGACAGTGACTTACTACAAAAGAAGTTGCAGGGTTGAACTGGATGCAACAAGAAGAAGGTTAAAGAAAAAAAAAAAGATAGAGGAAAATTCTCAATAAGTATTATAGAGTAACTGTTTAATATACTACTACTACTGCTGCTACCATCACCACTACTACTACTAATAATGTTTCTTTTATTAACCACTAAGGGTTCACAAAAACATTGGGGGTGTATAAAAACAAAGTATTGTGTAAAAAGAACTACAGTAACAATAAATTTCAACAATGAATAATTCTTCAAAAGAGAGCAACTTCTGAGGGCTACTCATAGAAACCTTACAAAAATATGGTCACTTTGACCTCTATGACAAGTGTCGTCTCCCTGTTGTCTTCTCTCAATCTACAGGCACACACTCAGAGTAGGCTCATTCTCACCCACTTTTCAACAAATTTGTTGGAAGGCAGCACTTTCCTCCCTACTCTCACTTACCTTTTCAGGTGAAACTTAAAAAAGGATGATGAGGCCAAAGAGGAAAGTTCTGTCTTCAACCCTTTTGATCTGGTCCATCATACAATCTTTTTTGCTCCAGCCAACAGACAGATAAATACTGCCTCCCCTTCCCAGCCAAAGAAAGAGAGCATGACAATTTTCACAATGGACTCAGTTGATAGCCAGATCTGTCCTACACATGATAGCAAGTGTTTGGTATAACTCCACAAGTCAGCAATACTTGGACACTGGATTAGTGTATGCAGAACAGTTTTGTTGCTCTGCACGCATCTTGGGCAGGCTCAGCTGACAGTACCTCCATGCCTATAGAGTTTATCTTGAATTGGCAATGACCCGTCTCCCTGTTAACACTGCCAGACCAGGAATTTCTGGAAGTTATCCATGGGCCCTGGCCTGAAAGTTCTCCAGAACAGACCAGCCAGTTGATTCTTGTCAATCCTCAGTTTCTCCAGAACATTGTTGCTCTTGCCTGTCACTACTCCTCTATAGAACACCATTATGAACCTTCCATTGACCATGCCTGATAATAATGATAATGGTAACAACAACAATAGTATATCACACAAACACCAAACCTCTTTGTGATCATTCAACTTGTAGATATGTCAACCAAATTCCTCAAAACACATTCCACTATCTTAAGGAAATGAAGGGTACATTGATCACTGTAGTCCTAAATATATAAAAGAATGGGCTGGTGTTGGCTATAATGTGTTACAACCAGCTCAGTAAAGGCTGTCCTTAGGTTAAACAACAATATATAGCTATACACATGATATTTAAATGTTTATATATATGTATATAATGCTTATGATTGATTATATATTTGTATATATTATATGTGTGTTTTTCCAAAATGGCACAAGTGGGCTGGCTTCTCTGATGGACAGATTGTTTTTACAGCTGAAATGAGATAGGACCAGGTTTTTTTCCCTCGATCAGGCTGATTGAACAAAGCAGGGTTTTGTTCTTTGCTTCAAGTTACATTACAAAGAGAGTTTTCAGATTTAAATATCATTATTATGCACACACACGCACGCACACACACACACACGCACACACACACGCACAAATCAATATTATTTATATATATATAATATCCCTTACTATATATATATACATACACATGTATCATAATCATCATTTAATACCTGTTTTCCATTTTGGCAGGATTTGGTTAGCAAATGGGCTTCATTGAGCTCCATTATCAGCTTTGACATGGTTTCTACAGCTGGATGCCCTTCTTAATTTCAACCATTTTACAGTGTGTACTGGGTGCCTTTTTCATGCTACCAGCATTAGTGAGGTTGTCAAGTAATTTGCATGACATGAAAAATGTCTCTTTGACTAAGGCGTGTGAGTATATGACAAAAGGCAATGGTTTTATGTCAGGTGTCAAGAGGCTAAGGTATGATAGAAGGACATGCACAGGTGCCTCACTATAAAGATGATACATGGCTAACCTGCATTATATAAGGTGGGTGGGAGTAGCTGCAAAGAAGATAAATAGCATAGTGATGGGGTGCCAGAGTGTACCTACAAGATACAAGAAAGTGGAAATGAGGGTGGGTAGTTTTCTAAGAGTGTGAGGGAAGAGTGACAAATGGTTAAAGATGGGGGTAGAGATGAATGTAGTGAATGATGAACAAGAGTGGAGGTGCAGATGATGGGAAATACCTGCATAGGGAGGGAGGGAATAAGGTGAAAGAGATAGAAATGGCTCAGGAAGGAGGATAGATCAGGAAGTAGGGGTGTGTGTGAAAGGCGTAGGAGTGGTGGAGAGGGAGATATCGGAGTAGTAGGGAGGAAGGTGTAGGAGTGATGGGGAAGGAGGTAAAGGAATGGTGTGTGTGTGTGTGTGTATTTCTGTATGTATTTGTGTGTGCGCATGTATGAATGTGTGGGCGTACATATGTATATATGTTTGGGAAAGAGTTGTGAGGTTCAGTAATGTGTTTTAACTACTCTGCTTCATTATGCTACAGAAGTCACTACCAATAGATCAATTAATACTATTTATGGTGGGTCTAAGGCGACAAGCTGGCAGATTAGATAACGCGTCTGACAAAAAATGCTTGGAGGTGCAATGGCCCAGTGGTTAGGGCAATGGACTTGCGGTCATAGGATCACGGTTTTGATTCCCAGACTGGGCGTTGTGAGTGTTTATTGAGTGAAAACACCTAAAGCTCCACGAGGCTCTGGCAGGGGATGGCGGCGAACCCTGCTGTACTCTTTCACCACAACTTTCTCTCACTCTTCCTGTTTCTGTTGTGTCTGTAATTCAAAGGGTCAGCCTTGTCACACTGTGTCACGCTGAATATCCCCGAGAACTACGTTAAGGGTACACGTGTCTGTGGAGTGCTCAGCCACTTGCACGTTGATTTCACGAGCAGGCTGTTCCGTTGATCGGATCAACTGAAACCCTCAACGTCGTAAGCGATGGAGTGCCAGCAACAATGGTGGGTCTAATATTTTGAAGCATTGAGAGACTGTAACCTGAATATATCTGTTGTGAGAAATAACAGTAGGGATTTATAAGTGACCAATTTTTAAACTAGCTACCATGTTTGTTAATTAAACAATGATATCAATAAAAACAGGCATATGTACTTGTGCGCGCGCACACACACACTCACACTACACTTCAGGTATTTGGAAAGGATCAAATGTTGGCGTTATTGTTTGATTAAGAAGTATCTTCTGTTATTGATTCAGCTTAGTCAATATCTTGTGATCATTGTGCATTAAACTTGATATGTGTTTGATCATGTGGTATATGATATCACACAGACAGAACCAGCTGGTAATGTACATTCAAACATGGAACATCAGGATAAAAAAATAAATCTAAATTGCGTCTTAAGATTTAGTGTTAAAATCTGTAGAGGCCCTGGGTACAGCCTCTTTCTCTGAACAAAATTACAAACCCACTCCCAGGCATGGCTGTGTGGTAAGAAGCTTGCTTCTCAACCACACAGTTCCTGGCTCAGTTCCACTGTGTAGCCCCCTGGGCAAGTGTCTTCTTCTATAGCCTCAGGCCAACCAAAGCCTTGTGAGTGGATTTGGTAGACGGAAACTGAAAGAAGCCCATTGTATATATATGTATATGTCTGTGTGTCTGTGTTTGTCCCCCTTCCACCAATGCTTGACAACCGACGTTGGTGTGCTTATGTCCCCATAACTTAGTGGTTTGGCAAAAGAGACTGATAGAATAAGTAATAGGTTTACAAAGAATAAGTCCTGAGGTCGAGTAGTTCGACTATAGGCGGCGCTCCAGCATGGCTGCAGTCAAATGACTGAAACAAGTAAAAGAATAAAAGACTACTGTACAAAAAACATTTTGAAAAATTATAGTTTCAGTAGCACACTCAGAAAAACTGTTAAAACAAATTCTGCCTGACTCGTGCAAACAGAAAAATGGACATTAAACAATGATAATGATGAGAGAGAGAGAGACACACACACACACACACACACACACGCACACACAGGTACAGGTACAGGTATGGTTAAGAAGTTCACTTCACAACCTCATTGTTGGGCGAGTGTCTTTTACTATAGCCCTAAGTCAACCAAAGCCTTGTGAATGGATCTAGTAAGTGGAAATTGGTAAAGAAACCTATGTGCATCTGTGTGTGTGCAATTGGCAGCAGTAACATTTTCATGTCCACCTTCTATGCTACCATTGGTTGTCATGATTTGATTTGGGTTCTTTACAGAGTTGTCCTCTTTCGTGGATTGGACAACTACATCTCACTCAAAAAAGTTCCTTTTCTCACATGGTTTCTATGGCTGGGTGCTATTCCTAACACCATTTTACAAAGTATACGGGGTGGACTTTAATATTGGGAACAGTATTTGAGAGGCAGTCATGTCTTCAGATAGACTAAAGGGCTTTCTCAACCCTACTTTCTCTCCATTCATTCTCTAATCCCTTTATATATTTTACTGGGTGGATTTTAACATAGCATCAGCAACTTTGAGGCTGCCTTGTGACTTGCAAAACTTAAGAATTGTCTCTCTTCTATAGTGTCTCTGTTTGTTCTAGAATGAACAGAAGAGGAAGTGAGGATCAAGAGTTTGATGGGGGTAAACAGAGAAACAGTACAGTGGATAGGGGAGAGGGTGTGTAATAGAAAAATTGATGATAAAGAGCTGAAATGGCATCAAGAGAGTATAATGGTTAAAATAAAGTGATGGTACAGTGGATAGAAGAAAGTGTGAGTGACAGAGAGATGAGAGGGTATTAAAGAGCAGATGGAGGCTTAACAGGGGTATATTGGGCAATTGATTTAAATGTAGGATGGGAAGGAATCAGTAGATAGAAGCTTAACAGAATATTAGGTAATAGAGGAACAAATGTAGGTATATATATCTTCAAGACTCCATCACTACCATTATTTGAACATGAATTACATCATACTTGCATAAGTAGGTGAATCTTCTCCAGCATTGTTTGATGCCAGTTATCACAGCGACCTGTCATCTCCTTCATGAAGTTCAGCGTCCTGAGATCAGAATTCAACACTTTGTCTCCCTCTTCCTCAGTTTCAATTCATTTTGAGTATTCTATAATTCTTTATACAACTGTCATCCTCTCTCTCTATATATATCACATTATGACACCACTGCAATCTTCTCTCTTGCACATTACATCATTCCTATTATGTCCAGTTTTTCTCTCAACTCATTTGTGTTACCTTGTTCATGTACACTAGTTTTACGGATTCATTAGGGTGTGCTTACTTCATTTCTTCTTAGTCTTCACAAATCCTCTTTATTCAAGGCCTATGTTTTACTACCATGTAGCATTACAGTTCATATACAACTGTTATATACTTATGGTAGCTTGTGTGTGTAATTGCATATTGAAATGTAGTGGCACACACATGCATGCACACACACACACATACACACACACACACACACACACACACAGTGGCAGATGTCAATTTTATCTAAGTAAAAGTATGACTACATATTAGACATTGAGAGCACTTCTTAACCCTTTTGTTAATATGTTAATATATTTCTGTTAAGTTACACTACCTTTATTTCAGTTAATTTTGAAAATAATGAAGAATTTGGTAGATTAATTTTGTCTTTATTAAGCAAGTATTTGGAATTGAAGTTAACATAACATTTTGTTGGAAGGTTTTAATTTAGATAACTGGAGAACAGGCAGTTAGTATTATAGAATCAGGAGTGATCTCAGATAAGTTGGTATAAAAAGGGCTAAAGAGTAGCAGCAATGGAAGATACAACTACACAGGGTAATTAGAGAATAATGACTGCTACCATTTATGCTATACCTACTGCATACAATCATAAGTGACGAAACTATGAAGGTGGTGGTATTTCATTGGTACAGACATATGTAATACTTCAACATCAGTGATTACTTTTAATTAGTAAATCGTCTGAGGTTCTACTAAGTTTCTGTGCATAGAATTGCTTATAGTGAGTGGAGCAGGCACAGAACTGGATTTACTTTTCGAATAGAACATAGCTTTCTTCCCAGTAACTCAACATTAATTAGGACAACCAGAAACTGGATAATCCTCAGGTTTTATCATCAGAATATCCTTATCCTTGATAGATATTCTCACAAGAAGTAAAAGCCCAGCACAACTAAGGTGATTTTACAGCATCTTTACCATTTCAAGTAGTTCTGTATTCTTCCTACTATTGATAGTCATTGGTACCATGTTGGATTCATCTGACCTGTTGATAGATCTTTTTTTTTCTTGTTACTCTCCTCACCAGGCTAATTTCGTTGGGTTCCTGGTTTAGTTGTTGATTATGTAACTTTATCACATGAATTACATATTACCAGTAGAACTCAAATTGAAGTCACACACACACACACGGACAGACACACATACAGGCACACCCACAAACACATAATATGTGTTTTCTATGTAGGTTTGCTGAAAGTGAAAGTGCTAACTTAATTGCCACTATTAAAAAACAACAAACTTCTGTGTATATAATAGTTTAATGTCTGCCTGCAATAACATAAATTATGTCAGTATAGGAGGGTGAAACTGATGGAAGAATGTTTTAATATCAGTTACTAACATAACTGAGTAAGTACAATATATATTGAGGTTTATGTGAATATAAATATGTGTGTATATATATGTATGTGTGCACGCGTGTGTGTATATATATATATATATATATATGTATACAGAACATAGTACTGTTGGTTTGGCCCAGCAGTGGGATCAACTGGACCAATTAGGTATGAGAATGCAACATAACTTAGAACAACAAATCCAGGCTCGGTAAGAGACTACATAGTTTAAATATCAGTTCCCTATAAATTGTTTTAATGTTAAATTAATGGTAACAACTGATTTGTTGTTACTGTTAGTAATTTCTTTGGCAATATATGCAAGTTCTACATTCATTATAACAAATTCTCTTAAATG
>NC_068982.1:110557849-110562488 GCF_001194135.2 Octopus bimaculoides
GTCCTCAGTCAAATCGTCCAACCCATGCTAGCATGGAAAGCGGACGTTAAACGATGATGATGATGATGATGATATATATATATATATATATATATATATATATTTCTTTATTGCCCAGAGGGGACAAACAAGGACAGACAAAGGGATTAAGTCGATTACATTGACCCCAGTGTGTAACTGGTACTTATATAATCAACTCCAAAATGATGAAAAGCAAAGTTGACCTTGGCAGAATTTGAACTCAGAATGTAACAGCAGACGAAATACTGCCAAGCATTTCATTTTGCCTGGCGTGCTAACGATTCTGCCAGCTCGCTGCCCTTATATATATACTAGCCAAATAGCCTGTCATTGTCAGGTAATTATTGTTTATTCCATGTCAGTTAGGCTTCTTGTTCAGGACAGATTTGTGCAATTTTTTGCAAAAAAATTTCATTGATGATTTTTTTTTCTTTTTAAATTATTTACATATCTGTTTGACTGTTTCACATGACTTTTTTCATTAAAACTTATCAAAACTTCAGAAGTTCTTACAACTTTGGTCGCCATAATGCTTTGCTTTCATTTGTTGAATAAAAATTCCTCCTTGCAATGCTTTTGCTTTCATTTTGTGATTGACAGTTATCATGCAGAAAATGCTAGCTTCCAAATCTTGTTTTCTGATTAAGTAAAATTGATTAAACTTTAAACCTCAGTAACATTTTTCTGCAACAAATAAATGACAATATCGGATTTAACACGGAAAATTATTTCAATATATGAAATTTGGAAATTTTGATGTAGTTTTAAAGCCACAGGGAAGACCTTACAAAAGTAAAGAGACAGAGAGTTATGGGGCGTCTCACACACACACATACACACACACACACACACACAAACGTACACACAGGTAATCATGAGTTTAAAATGGTGTATAATAGACAGGTATGTACATAAATGTATGTATGTATATGTGTCTGTGTTTGAGTGTTTCTTTGTGATGGATGGCAGAAAAAAACCATCTGTGAACAATTATTGTCAACTTACTCTCCTTGAATCTATGTATTCCTCATGCCCACCTCTTTCCCTTGGCATTTTAAAAGTTATTTATGTGTGTGTGTATGCATGTATCTATGTATTTACGAAAGTATGTATGTAGCATTGCATGTATATCCCTGAATGACAGCTGTTTTAAGGTTATCATCCCACTGCCACTTTATTCTCCCCTTCCTTGATATCAGCCACACCCACTATGCCACCACATTTCCCTCACACTAACACTCTTGTACCCTTCTCATTTTATCAAATAATAGCCCCCCCCCCATTTGCTTTGTTTACTTAGGTGACCTCACCTATAGAAGTGAAGGGTGCCTTGAAAGTATAGTTGTCAGAATAAGAACAGAATGGAACAAAGTTCAGGAAGCAGTTACCTCTATTGGCAACAAAGGGATTTTCATTTCAAGTGAATGGTAAATTATATGATGCAGTGTACAAAGTGTGATTTTGCATGGTAGTAAGGCAGGTTCATTGAATGTAGAGGCTATGTAAAAGTTGGAAATAAATGACCCAAGCATGCTCCACTGGATGCTTAGCATTGGAATACATGAATGACAAAGTGAGTTGAAAGAAAAACTAGATATAAGAGTGTTGTGGTGAGAGTCACGGCACCCCCTGTGAGAATAGACTTCACCGAATGACTATAAATAGTAGTGGTCTGAGTGAGAGACCAGAGAGAGTAGGTGTTAACCGCAGGAAGTCGTAAGATGCCATTTCGGAAGTTTGTTGGAATATCGTTTGTTGGTTTGTGGAGAGTTTGTTGGATTGTTACGTTGTTGTTACCCTGCTTTGTTATATGTTTTATTGTTACTACACTGTTATAGTGTAAAAAAATTATCGTCATAAATATTGGCGATGAAGATTTGAAACTCACACAGGTCAGTTAATAGACTTTTGTGATACAAAGTTGTTAATGATGGAAGGCCTATTAGCTTCTATAATACATTTGCAAAAACAGCAGCAAGAACAACAATGGGAGTTGCAGAAACAACTACTTCAGCAACAACAAAAACAAACAACAGTTAATGGAGCTATGTCTTCAGAAGTCCGGAAACACTATAAGTTCATTTTCACCAGATGGCGTATTGAACTTTATAACAGAATTCAGTTATGACCCAGAGGAGGGTATAACTTTTGCAGCATACTTGAGAAGATATGAAGAAATCTTCAGGGAAGATTGCAAGTTGTGAATGGACAATGAAAAAATAAGACTATTATCACATAAATTAGTTCCAGCTGAACATGAAAAATATTGTAATTTCATACTACCCAAAATAACTAGTGGAATTTGTTTCCAGGAAACAGTTGAACTACTATCAAAAGTATTCAGTGATAAGAGTTCCCTATTTAACCCTTGACGGGAGTGTTGGAATCTAGTTAAAAAAGAGGATGAAAACTTTGTCACATATGAAGACTTTGTCGCAGATGTGGAGACACATATTTGTACATGTAAAAGTAAACGCAGTGAATATTAAATTACAACTAGATACTGGTAGCAATATCTCGATTATCAATACTGACATTTGGAAAAGAATTGGAAAACTTATGTTAAGGAAAACCTCAAAAATTGCAGGAGACATGACAGGTGAAAAACCACACTTCGTAGGCCAAATGTAGAGTGTTATCACATTTCAGGGAAAAACCTGTAGAGCAAAAGTTTTTTTGGTGAAAAATGCAACCAATCTGTTTGGTATAAACTGGTTGGAGTTGTTTGACTAATGGGCCTTTCCCATAAGTCTGTTCTGTAAAAAAATAAACTCAAGTACTGATTACATTATTTAGTTTAAAAGACAAAAATTATTGCTTTAGTCTGGGAAAGGAGCTATGCCTATGACTTTCAAAGGCCCTCCAAGCTTAGTGAAATTGAAGCAGTTGCTGTTTCTCTTGAACAGCAGCAGGAAACATGGGCAAGTGGGTGATTCTAGAGAGTTGGTATGAGGAGTAAGGACTGGGAAAGTAATTGTAAGTATAGGGTCTGGAGGATGTGCACAATATAGGTGATGAGATGTAATAAAGAGATGATGGTTAGGTAAGGGGATGGAATCCAATCTGATGCCTTCTTTCATTACTCTCTCTCAATATTAAGGGACCAAATTGGTAAGAGAGTGGGTGAGTAATAAATAATAGAGTAATGAAGAATAGTTTATGGAGACTTATGGGAGAGACCCAAGGGTTGATACCATACATCCTGATCTCAATCTTATCAAAACTACCATTTTTATCACTTTTTCTGTTTTGCTTACATAGGTTGGATGGGTTCTCTCCAGCATCATTTCACTACCAGTTGTGGTCCTTTATCACCTTTGTTAAGTTCAGCTACTTGAGATCAGTCATCATGATTTGATTCCATATCTTCCTTGACCTTTTTCTTCCACTGGGTCCTTTCTTTATGCAATGAGCTTACTCCATACACATCACATACCCATACCTGCATAGTCTTTTCTCTTGCTTACTATATCTGATTTTCTTTACATCAGGCTTGTCGCTCAGCTCATGTGCTCCATTGTTCAGCTGCACTACAGGGTGTCCACAAAGTCTGGGTACATGGGGATTAGCACATACTTTAAGAAATTATTATT
The DNA here is from genome assembly GCF_001194135.2 of Octopus bimaculoides. Taxonomy (NCBI): domain Eukaryota; kingdom Metazoa; phylum Mollusca; class Cephalopoda; order Octopoda; family Octopodidae; genus Octopus; species Octopus bimaculoides. The sequence continues at coordinate 110,561,464 of NC_068982.1, forward strand.
TCTTATATTTAATTGGTTATGTTATGCTTTTATTTACTCCATGTACCCAGACCTTGTGGACACCCTGTATATTTGAAAGTGTAAGTTCAGGAATTAATGAGGACACTTTCAACCAGATTCCTTTGCATCTATTATTATATCATATATACATACATGTGCATATACATGCACACACACACACACACACACACACACACACACAACTTTTATGGCAAATTAATTCAGAACTTACAGCTCTTTTACCCTGACTAGGAATTCTCATTTGTACCTATCATCATAGGTGCATTAGGTTATGTACCAACAAATTTGCACAAAAATCTAAAAATACATGGTTTCAAGGAAAAAGAGCAAAAGAAACTGATGCAGTTTCTCCAAATCCAATCTATTAGTGGCACACTTAAGATTTGTAAGACATTCCAAAAAATTTCCATCTGTGATTCTTATGTGGATAGATCCACACACTTGGGTGTATGCATTGACAGTTCAACCAACACACCAACTCAATCACATATTCACAAACACTGAGAATTCTCTTAACTCAAAAAGTTTTGTTGCTTTGTTAGTGACTGGCTTGAGCTCAAACAAAAATGACTGATTTTACAAGGGAAGTAGGGATGGAACCTGTCTTCTTTTGGTCAATCAAGTTGACTGGACCAAACAGAATTATATTTTTTGGGTTAGTATAAAATAATGACAGCAATCAGATTTAAATATTCTCACAATATATTTATTCAAATGTTTTTGTATTAGGAAAGAGTCAGAGGGTTCAGAAATGTGAGAAATGTTTTAATTGTTGTGTTTCATTAAACTACTGAAGTCGGTATTAATTGGTAATTTTTACTGATTAGGGTCATGAATGATATGTAGACCTTGTCCAAATATCTAAGCAATTAAACAAATTATTCCATCCTCTCTAGTATAGGTAATTAGATGTAAAATCTATGTCAGTATAATTATATATATTTGTGTGTGTGTGTGTATATATATATATATATATATATATATATATATATATATATATATAT
>NC_068982.1:110562590-110578616 GCF_001194135.2 Octopus bimaculoides
ATGATGATGATGATATGTGTATGTATGTATGTGTGTGCATGTATATATGTATGAATACGCACACATATGATCAGTTTGGTTTGGTTTGGTTTGTAGTCAGAAAGAAAGACCACTTGACTATATGAAAATAGTGAGGGTTCATAATATAGTATAATAATAATCATACTAAGAAACAATGCCCATGACTCTGAGGTTATGTATTTAAGTGGAACACTGTCAAAGACTGCTGCTGTGGAAATTCTACATGCACAGCTGTTCAGTAAAGTAAATAAAAGGATATTTTGTATAAAGTAAAAATTGTAATTATTAAGAATTAATAACATAGGGATAGTAGCTCATGGTTGTATGTCAAGGAGTTATTTCACTTATCAGTAGAGAGATTGGAGTAGAAACCAAATTCAGAAAAGTTAAAGGAGACAAGGACAGAAAATTATATGTTGAGAGTGACAGAGAGGAATAAAAGAATGGCAGATTGAAAAGATTTAATAGATGACTGGGTGTACAGAGGAATGACTGAAAGAACTGGTAGGGAGATATGGAATATTGGTATCACCTCCTCTATTAAAGCTGGGATCATTATCTGAATATTTACTTCCACTCCTGTAAACAAGTTGTATATGCTTCTGATATGGCATTTAGGTACATCTCATTTGAAGCCACATCTTTGGTTGTCATTTGAGTAAGTATATACACATATTTGTATGTTTTACACACACACCTCACTTGTATTATACATATCTATAGGTGCAGGCATGGTTATTTGGTTAAGAGGCTCACTTGGCAACCACATGATTTCAGGTTCAGTCCCACTGTGTGGCCCAAAGTACCACACAGTGGGACTCTTTTACTATGGCCCTGGGGAGATCAATGTCTTATGAGTGAATTTGGTAGGCAGAAATAGTATGGAAGGCCATCATGTGTATGTGTGTTGTGTGAGACGGATCTCATTAGTGAGGAAATAACCACCATTTATAATTTTATTTGCATGTGAATTAACCTTTTACATAACTATTTGACATTTGGAAACAATTGAATCTTTAAGTCAAAATATTTCTCTCTCTTATTTATCCAGTCTGTTACTCAATATCTCCCTGCCTCTCTCTGATACATGAAGTAAAATTTCATCATTGAACACATATCATCATTGACTGCTTCATCTCTTAAAGCTGCTTTAGATATAAAATAGTCAAATGGATAAGATATCAGATTGACTACTTGTAGTTTTTGAGTTCAAATCTGCTGTAGGCATTTTGTTATCACAATATCAATTATTAACAACATATCAAACAATAAAATTCAGTTTTATCTATAATTTCCAATGTTTTTATTTTAATTAACCTAGTTCTTGTATTTTATTTTATGTATACAGGGTACGGACAGTATTCGTTCGCATGATGCCTATCTCAAGAAAAATAAAACTTTTATTTTTTGAGATGTATTTGTCAAATTTGGTTCAGTTTGTCTTCACGACATGTTCTGTTGATCTCACTAGACGAACCTGCCTTTGACCTCAGTGACAACCTCCAGGCAACCTCAAAACCGACCAAAGGTCTTCATCTCTATCTCTTATTTTAGGCCTCAGAAGGCCCTGGTAATCCTGGCTTTCAGCTTGTCCTTTATGCTGCAGTTGAATTTGTTGGTCTCTTGCTCCACCACTCTCCACACAAAGAAGTTGAGGAGGTTGCAGTCAGGTGAGTTGGTAGGCTAAATGACAGGTGCTGTGTGATCAAAGAAATTCTCTCACAGCCAGGCCTGAGTCTTCCAACTGCAGCTACCTGGTCAATCCAGGGCTTCACCACCTCTCTCAGAACACAGATGTAGCCATCAGTGTTCAGTCTGAGGCTTTCAGGGAAGAAGTGGAGTGGTACGATGTCACCTTCACTGCTGACAACACTGAAGACCATGATTGTTGCTGGCAATTTCATCTCTATGACACTGGGCATGTCCTTAGGTGAGACAGCAAATCACCTATTGTTCTGGGAGTTGATCTTCAGATCTTGGCAGAAATTCTTCTTGCTGAAGGAGAACCACAGCGTGTCTGGCTCTAGCAGATATTTCAACTTGTTGATCAGCTTCTATGAAAAATAACAAATGTCTTCATGCACCATCAGCTGGATGAGCTTTTCATCCACATCTTTCTCCCCACATCTTTCAATTTGCTGGATGTCATTGATGAATTTTGGTGTTCTGATGGTGTCAGATCATCGGTCATGGGTTTTCTCTGCTGTTGCCTTGTAGTCAAATCCTGAATCTTGTGGCTCATTTCTCACCTTTTCCACCATCCTTCTACTGACATTGAGGAAGCCTGAAATATCCTTGTTTGTGCTTCTGGCATGGATTCCAAGGAAGATATCATATCTCTTCCACAAATTGGGGAGGGGTGGTGGTGTTCAAAATTTTTCCTAGTTGATTATTCTGTAAAGCAATAATGCTAAAATACTTACTGTTTTTAAGAAAAAGACCAACAACAAAAGTCAAAAAAAAAAAATGTGCAAAATTAGAGCAGTTGAAAATTGTGAACAAATACCATTTGCACCCAATAATATATAAATTTATGAAAATTTATATATTTCTGTTGTTTTTCTGAACAAAACAATTCATTGTACTCCATGTGAGTTCACTTAGCTATTAGAAATAAATAGTAGGTCTGGAAATGTTACCAGCAAATACTAGCATCCTATCTTGGTAGAAGTGTATCTCATCTGCTTCGTGCTATTTAACTGAAGTTAAACATTGACACTTTATAACTTTTGTAGGTTTTATGTTATATTTCATCATCATCATCATCATATTCACTTTGCCATGCTTGCATGGGTTGGATGGAATTTGTTGAGGTGGATTTTCTATGGCTGGATACTCTTCCTGTTGCCAATTCTCACCTGTTTCCAAGTAAGGTAATATTTATCCATGATTGGACTTGTTTTCATGGAAGATTGGTAGCAAAGGATACTTTGCATGATGGGTATACTCATTTACAACTATTGCACAATATCAAGGTAAGGAGATAGTGAGGCATGCATGCATACATACATACATGTGCATGTATACAACAGGCTTCTTTCAGTTTCCATCAACCAATATCCACTTACATAGCTTCCATTGGCTCTGGGTTTATAATAAAAGACTCTTGCCTAAGGTGCCATGCAGTGGGACTGAATCTGGAACCATGTGGTTAAGAAACTGACTTCTTACCACACTACCATGTCTGTGCCTATTTACCTTAACATTTTTCTTTTATTTCCATGCATGCCCTGGAATTACATAATCTCTATCAAATATGTAGACACATTAGCAACTCACCAGGACATTGTCATAACACCATTTACTGTCTCTTGTATTTGAGTCAACCTTAAAACATATAACTTGAACAAAGGAGCCACTGCTACTTTGAAGGAAATTTGGTTCCCATTTCCAGCAGTTCGAGCAACTATATAAGCGGTTACTTCATTGGCTTAAACCAATGGTTTGCAACCATTTTTTACCTATGGACCCCTTTAATTTCAGTTTTACTTGGGTGGACCCTCATAGCCATTCAGTGTGTAAAAAATCCTATTATATTTTTATAATTAAATATCATTAGGAATGGTGTAAAAAAATTGCTAAAATATTTTGTGTATCTTATATGTATAAGCAATTAAATTAATTGTGCGTAAATTTTAGCAAAAAGAATCTTATATGGACTCCCCCCCCCCAAGGGCCATATAAGTCCCAATGGAGAACCACTAGCTCAGACAATCAATTATCATCTTTGGGCCTAAATCTCTTAGGTTACTTATCTCTTTTAATAAATCCAGAAGCATCTTGGTTATTTCATTCTAACTAATATCATCCTGTCCATCTCTGCTACAGTGGGCTGTAATACCTCAAAACAGTAAAATAAATGCTAAATCTGTAGGTTGTTTCTGAATGTCACTTCAATAATTCTTTCATGACATTTTGGCTCTAGCTAACTCAACTTAGAAACTATCACCACTGCCATCATTGTGAGCTAAGTGGGTCTCTATATGATTGTTTCATTTGCTAGAAATAGCAACCAAATCTCCCTCAGATCTTATCTTGCTATAATCCAACATGTCCTACCTAAGGAAGAACATACTGGATTATGTAAATTCTAGGTATACTATATTAAAAAAAATTAAAAAAAAAAAAAAATTGGTACTGTCATGATCAGAAAGTCATTTTTCATGATTCTACTTGACAGGGCTGAACTAAGCCCCAAACAAAACTAACAACAATACAATGCTTGCTTACAGCACAAAAGCTTGATCTATTTATTTAACAGTCTGGTAAACTTAACACTTGGCCATTACTTAACAGTTAAAAAAAAGAAACAAAAAAAAAAACCCCAACAAATTGGCCCTTCCTCATATTTGTGAGTAGTTTGTATCATCATTGGTAATGACTTACTTGTAAATTGATGTTCTTTGTTATTTTAAGTGTCAACTGTCATTCAAAGCAAACATGTTTTGTAATTTTGTTTTGTATTTCACTTCTAATGATATAATTACTTTCCTTGTTTCTTTTTGTTTTTCTCTTTTAACCTTTTCTTTCATAGGTTTATTTCAAAAATATTTAGCAGAATTCCCTAGAAAGTTGTAAGTGATCTGAAATTGCATGTTTGTTTAAATGCTCACTCTTTTATCCCTCTCCTCAGTCACGGCTCCACCTATCCATTACTGTTTTCTGAACAATTTAGGCACTAACACTTTGTGTCAGTCAACCCTACTTTCAAAGTTTAACTGTCTCATTATGTTACTAATTCCTAACATAACTATGCTTGTTGAACATAAATTATTTGCTGTTTGCTTTGTTATTGCAGAGCATATTTCATTTCATTTCATTTACACTATTGAAAACATCTGCAAAAACGCAGCCAATGGAAATATATATTATTACACTTGTTATGACTGATGGAATCTATAATAGAATTCAGCTTTGCATAATGCTTTCTGTATTTTACTAACATAAAGTAATGAAATAAATAAGTACACACACACACACACTCTCTCTCTCTTTCCCCATCCTCCACTCAGAAATATGAATTTTTCTTATTTCTTTGAGTTGCTTGGTACAACTAATGCACTAAGATGATATTTTTATATCTACAAAATAAAATGTTTACCAATGTCATTATATATGTGAGGCAGCAAGCTGACAGAATTGTTAGCACACTGGTTGAAATGCTTAGCAGCATTTTATCTATCTTTATGTTCTGAGTTCAAACTCGCTGAAGTCGACTTGCCTTTCATCCTTTTGGGGTCAATAACATAAGTACCAGTTGAGCATTGGGATCACTGTAATTGACGTACCTCCTCCCCCAAAATTGCCTGCCTTGTGTCAAAATTTGAAATTAATATCACATGTATATGTGTGTGTATGTACATGTGTATCTTTTCTGTTTATCTTTTCTCTGGAAAACAGACGTTAAATGATGATGATATATAATATGTTTTTGGTCAAACATTTCAGAAGCATTGGCTTGTGAAGGTCTTGGGCATTGCTCTTCTACTACTGCTGCCAGTAAAAACAAAATCCATTTTAAGATATGCACACACATACATACACATAGACAAAATTAATCTTAGACTATATTTTTTTATTAGTGATTGGTAAGCCAGGAGTAAACCTTAGACTTACGTTTGCATATTGTTTTAAACAAGGCATTTGGGCAGATAAACAAGATACTTTTGAAAGAGAGATACAATGTCAGACTATATGCTTACTTGAAGAATCACTCCAGTAAGTCTTCTCTCAAATACTTTGACATATTTATTAGATATTCCTGAAAAAAAAATAATAAATAATTGCTATTGACAGAAGGAATTGTAACACATTCGTCTGCTAAAGACTGAGCAGAGTTGAACTTCCGTTTGTATTAGCAGGCATTCCTTGTCTTAACTTTACAGCTGCTTGTATCTACTTCATCTTCACTGCAGTTACTCCATTGTTATATTTCACTTTACTATTCACTTTACATAATCTTTCGTCATCCTTTCAGAATTATTTTGTTGATCACTCTTTCCTTTTTTTTTTCCTTTTCAACCACCAATTTCCAACAATTCAAATTAATATTTAACTGAACTTATCACATCTAATTCTAAATTCTTCATATTTCAAACAGCACCCCAAGTGGTTATGGACATTACCTGTCCTCTATATCCTAAAGGATAAAAGTACAATCCCTGCTTCTTTGTATGTTTATTTCAGTCAAGTAAATTCCATGCCATGTCTCTTATTTTCAGTGAATTACTGTTACATACCTATCCTGTTTCACTGCTTACTCCACCCACACTAAACACTTTGTTCATCCCTTCAAAAATCTTGTTTTGCTTATATCTACTTATCAATCATTAACCTACAAAATATTCTATTTTAATTTTATAAATCATATCTTAGCTCTTTATTGCAAGAGGGCTTGTCTGTTTGGGCTATTAGCTTTGTTACTCTCAAAATGCCCACACAAAGGCTAACATATACACATGTACAAAACTAAAGCACATATACAAGGGCTAATTTATACACGCACAGACTAACATTATCATGATTAGAAGCAAGGACACACACGTGTGTTTGTGTGCGTGTTTGTTTGTGTGTGTGCATGCACGCACACAGACATAAGTACCAATATTTTATTATTATCATTATTATTATTAAGTCATGTTACAGACTACTTTGCCTTTGCATCTCTTGTACAACATTCCTGACAGTAACATCTGTTAATTTCTTCAATGCTTTCTTTGAATGTCGCTTGGTTTGTGAATTAATAACTATTTATGGTTTTTTATATACTAAAATATCAAAATAGGAAGAAGAAATTGAAAGTGTGAGTTATCATGCGCATACATAAATGTAACAAATAAAATCTCTATAAGATATATTTTAGTAACATGTTCATGAAAAATCACATGCGAGTATCTACTTATTTATATTTGACATATTTATTCCTAATATTGATTTATTGAGATCTTGCCAACAACAGCTGGTATATATGTTCAAAAATTCACAATAGAAAATAAAATTTTTTGCATGACTTAGTCAGTGGAGGAAGGGTATCACTCATAACCCTTTTCAGGGCCTCTCAAGCAGGAGAGAGAAAAGGAAGAAATTATCATAAGGTCAGAGATCTAGCCTGAATGCTCAAAACATAGTGTACTCTCTTAAATTTACCACCCAAGAACAGAAATAGTGCTTCCATCAGACTTCCACACAGTTTCTGTCTTGCAAATTTTGTTTTGGTCAACACGGTAGAAAATGCTTGCTCAAGATAACAGTGTAGGGGGATTGAATATGATATGAAACGATGTAGTTATGAAGCAGACTTCTTAACTACATGGTTACATTCCTTTTCCAAGCTGTTTTTGCTTGTTAATGTTTAGAACATAAATTTACATGAAACTTTGACGAAAGGTTTTAATTTAAATCATTTTAAAACAGGAAGTTTGTATCAGGACCAACAACAGTTTTAGGTGAGTTAGTATCAGAAGGGTTAATTAATGTCTGTAAAGACTACTTAAAATTCCTTACATGGTCTATAAGTAAAATTGTCTGGGAATGGGTTTTGTTTCCCTGTCTCTACCAAAACCTTATTAAATAAAACATATAAAGGAAGAAAAGCTGTTGAAACAAGCTACCTTGTAAGTCTATCTAGCTAGCTAGTTAGCCAGCTCTCCCTCTCTTTGGATTAGCTTGCTTGGATTACATCAAATGTATTTTGTGTGTGTGTGTGTGTGTGTGTGTATATATATTCATTTGTCTGGGTTAGACATGGATATAATTAGGATTTTAAGGTCACCACCCTTATCTGATTTTCAAGTAAGGAGTTCTTTTGCTTCACATATTTTTATATTTGCAGGACAGCTGAATCTAATGTCAACAAGAAATTTAAACAATGTTAATGATTTGTTGAAACAGTGACAAGTAGACATCCATCCATTCATGCATGCACTCTACAGTAGGTTTCCTACAGCTTTAGTCTACCAAACTCACTCATGGCTTTAGTCACCCTGGGGCTATGGGTGCCAAGGTGCTGCACACTGGGACTGAGCCTGAAACCACATGATTGCAAAGCGAACATCTTAATGACATGACCTCCTTGCAGTTGATATATGCTTATTGTTGAACATCAAATTTGGTGATGACCATCTTACCTTTTCATTAGTTGATTGTTTGGTGACTGTTTGTCACAATTTTTGATGTGCTGGAGAGGCCAGCTTTTACTTTGAATACTTCTTTTTTTGCTTCTCCTTTTAGTGCTGAGAGTTTTTCTCCTGTTAATCTTCAGTCCTCTCTAATAACGAGACTGCCAAAGTGAACTTTAGTTTTGAGCCTTCCAAAGACTACAGAGATCTATCTTAGGTGGCTTTGAATCTCCTTGCCCAGAGTGTAGTTATTGGTAATGATGCAACATAGGTATCTGAATTTGGTGTGTGTAGGCTTCTGATGTTGACCAAGTTCCTGTTCTTGTTAAGTTGGAAGTTAATTATGACTTTTGCTATCCTTCTGCATAACAGTATGGGCATACTGATGAAGAGCACATTAAAAAGTAAAGGACCAGTAAACAGCTTTGCCAATTCCTGATTTCTACCTTCCACCAACAACTCAAGCCATCATCTGTTTGTGAAAATGATAGACGAATTTACTGAGTGTCTTTCATAGTTCCCTGTTTAGTGTCAAAAAACTGTGACAGATCTACAAATGTCATAAACAGGTCCTGATGTTGCTTTGTATTTCTTTAAAAGCTGTTGTGTAATGAAGATTATGTTGATTGTTCTATGGTCCTCATGGACACTTTGATACTGGTGTGACATTTTATGATTTGATTAGAGCGACCTTTCGAGCAGTAATGGACAGGAATGTTGTATACTTGTTGGAGTAAACAGATTTGTCGTTTTTGGTTTTGTAACTATGACAATGTCATTATCCTTCCAAGATTGAAGTGAAATGGATATATTATTCAATTTTGATAATTGAATTAGCACATAAGTGTCTGATCATTCCACTGACACATGTACCATTAACATGATCCTCAGGTAGAGTCAGTATGACACAGTACTTTTGAGTCACAGGTGCATCCATCTAATGGGCTTCTTCATAGTTTCCATCTACTCAGTTTCACTCATAAGGCTTGCACTAGTATTGAACTTGAGACTTCATGATTGTGAAACAAACTTTTTAACCATTAAGCCATGCTTCTGATTCCATACCTCTGTGATGTAGGGATGAAATGTTCTTGTGCAGAAGTAACCACCCTCCTTCAAGATCAAGAGATTCCAAATTTACCAATGTTGTAATCACTAACCAAAGTTGGTGTATTAACATAGTAATGGATGACAAGTATTTTCACAAATGAAATGTTCTTCATTATTCATCACTGGTCTTTCAATTAGAGATGTGTCATCTGATTACTTCACTGATGTTCTGAAATAATTTTTGAGGGTATAGAATGCTTCTTTTGCAAGACTTTGGTCAGCCCAGGGCTACAGTAGAAGATACTTGTCCAAGGTGCTATGCAATGTGACTAAACCCAAGACGATATGATTAGAAAGCAAGCTTCTTAAACATACACACACACACACATTTATATACTAACATATATTTACAGGTCATTATGGATGGAACAGAAGAGGTGATAAATTTTGGTGAAGAAGAGGATATCCTGGAACGAAGGAAGAAGGTGAAGTAAGTATAAGAAGGGAGATCATTTTAGAAGTAAGTTCACTTTTCATCATCATCATTTTAACTCCATGGGATGGATGGAATTTATTGAAGCAAATTTTCTACAGTCAGATGCTCTTGCTGTTGCCAACCCAGACATGTTTCCAAGCAAGGTAATATTTACCCATGTTCAGACATGTTCACACAGGATATTGAGAATGAATGACTACTTGTATGATAGTGACAATCATTTTACAACTATCATGCAATGTCAAAACAAAGAGACAAACATACACATTCATACAGATTTATTTTTGCCGAATGTCTTCCCTCAGACACTTCAAATCATCGCTGTAGAACTCTTAATTGATGGTCTGGCCCTGGGGGATGAATTCTTGATGCACAATACTGCAGATGTTGCATGAAAATGATGACCATGCACTTGATTCAGATGTGGCTCTGTCGTGCACCTGTGCCACTCAAAACATTGTGTATGACCCACAACCTCGATGTCGTAAGCTTGCCAAAGTATTCAATGTCTCTGTAGCAGACTTCCTAAGTTTAACGCAAAATTTCATGGCTCTTTGTTCCAGCTTCCTGAACATGACAAAAATTGCAGACTAAAGCATACATGTGATCACAAAAACACAAATTTCACAATTGGCAAAGTAAAGACGGCGATGTCACTTGGCACACTGCCTCATGAAAGTCACTTCTAGCTCTCACTGCACATGCAACTGTGTGCTGCCATCTGTTGGCACACTACAGAACTAGTTTGGGAACTTTTTGATACCACCTCATAGTGATATATATATAAAGAAACAAGCATTTCAGCTAATATTGTAATATTTGAAATATTAATCCTTTATTTTCTTTCTTTTTCCAGACATCCATTTGCTGTTTTTTTCCATTTAATATTCCGAAGTGCATCCGTTGTTGCTTATCTCTTTTGTGGTTGGTTCAGTTCAAGCTTTATTGCAAGTTTTGTTGTCATTGTCATCTTTTTATCCATGGATTTCTGGACTGTGAAAAATATTACAGGTATTGACATTTAAAAAAGCTTTTTTAATGTTTTTTTTTAATATCTAATATGTTTTCTAAATGTTAAATTGAGGTTATTATTTTAAGGCAAGTTTAAGAATGACAACAGAATATTCACTGTTGGAGGGGTTCAGTATTAAGAGTAGAGTCAAATTTACTGTCAAGTTTATGTTGACTAGTAAGTGTTGTATTTATTGTGGCTTTATCAGAAGGAAACTAATTTATCAAGAGTTTGCTTATACCATAGGACAAGAGGCAAGACCCTAGTGTGGTGAGATTGCAAAATGGTTTTGTTAGCTGTTTGGAGCAATTTCACTTGTGGTGTCTATGCTCTTGGCAGCCATGCCATTAGTATCACACCACCACTACCACCACCACCCTATCCTTGGGTGCCTGTAGCAGAGACCACTCTAAATGCAAGAATTCAGACCAGATCTCCAGTTTGGTAATAACTCTTGTGTTTTGGCTTATCCTCTTCCCTACTAATACCAGATTTGGGTGCTTCCTTTTATCCTCTGACTAAGCCATAAAAAAAAGAAGATAATAACTTTTCATTTCCCATTTAACATATAGGGCCTGTGGGCTTATTAATAAAATAAAATGATATATTGCTTTTATTAGAGATGTGTGAAGAATTGATAAAGTCACTTCTCAGGATGCTGAGCCTCATTAAATGTTGTTGATTATTGTTGTTGTTGCTACTACTTGTTATTATTGTTGCTGTTGCTGCTATCTTGAAGAACCACTAGAGCTCTTATGGTTCTTTACATTTCTGAGTTCACATCTCACCAAGATCAACTTTGTGTTTCATCGTCTGGGGATTGATACCTGTCAAATGATATCAACTAACCTCTACCCAGAATTTCTATATAAATTTGGAGAGTTACAACATGTGTGGATGAATTGCTATTTAGGTGGACTAGTCTAGTGCCATGAAGGATCACATCAGCCTGATAATTATCTAAAACTATAAATGACTGAAGACTGTCAATTAATTAGTTAAACGGGAAAGATGAAGGGAAATAGAAAGTCTGACTGGTAGTGCTTAGATGTAGTAACTTGGTAAGGACTTTCATAGAAATATAAATTATAAAAAAGGCAGATTAGCTGACTTCCAAACTAGAGATTGTGTATGTTACTTTTTAATGTTTTTGATCATGTAAATATAATCTCATTGTCAATTAAAGATGTTGAATGAGTTCATTGAATGAGTACTTTGTATACACCATACAAAAACATCTCTTCCTTATCTGATTACTCTATAACATTCACTGAAATATTTCCCTAGTATTTTCCTTTCATCACTTAGTCAAATGAGGAGAGGCAGCACTTGATGAATGTATTCTTTGCTTTTCTTACAGGTCGATTGTTAGTAGGTCTCCGGTGGTGGAACTATATTGATGAAAGTGGTGCAAGCCATTGGGTGTATGAGTCTCGTAAGGTAATTTATTTTCTGTTATTGTAGAAAATTTTTATGATCACATAACCCCTAACATTTGGCCTCCTAGTTCTCCAGATCGCAATCCATTGGACTATTACATGTGGAGCATTGTTGAGAGAGAGGTCAAAGAACACGCCCATAACACCAAAGATTCTTTGAAAGCTGCCATAGTCAGAGTAATGTCCAAAATGAACCAGGACCACTTGATTCAAGCACGTAGATGATTTAGATCTCATGTAGAAGCAGTTGTTGAAGCTGAAGGTGGCTTTATTGAATAACATTATAGAAAAGAAGGTTTATTTTTACCCTCCTAGCATTTTTTGATAAATAAAGTTATTATCTGTTATTATATATCTGTTTTTTTTTTATAAGCATAAATCTGTTCTCAAATATCTTACACACCCTGTAATTCATTGTTTCTAAACTTATAAACTAGACAAGAAATTTAGTCTTGTCATTCTGTAGACATGTCACCTAAATGGTATGAATTCACCATAACTAGCAGTGTCGCTGTATAGAGACTCCAGATAGGTATAGTGCTGAAATACCACCAATACCACTCTTCACAAGTGGTTTTTCAACAGTAAAAACACTATTGCCACTCTTTAGACACTCCTCATAAATGGTATCTTAACACCTTAACTAGCAATGCCACTCCATACAGGTGGTATATAATGGTATTTTAACCCCTTATCTATACCTGCCACTCCACATAGGAGGAATTCTAGCACCATTTTTAACAATGTCACTCTGTAGATATTTTACAATCTTAACTACCTACCACTCCACATTGGTGTTATTTCAGCATAATAGCGAGTGTCACAGTTTAGAATCTTGTATTATATTGTCATTATCATCATCATCATATGGCTGTTGTCCATGCTGGCATGGGTTGGATGGTTCAACCAGGACTGGCAAGCTGGAAAGCTGCACCAGACTCCAGTCTGATTTGGCATGGTTTCTATGGCTGGATGCCTTTTCTAACACCAACCACTCCAAGAGTGTAATGGGTGCTTTTCCGTGCCACCGGCACAGGTATCATTTGCATGACACCAGTATCTGTCACAACTGCGATTTTACTTGGCCTGATGGGTCTTCTTCTCAAACATGACATAATGCCAAAGGTCTTGGTCATTGGTCGTTGCCTCCATGAAACCCAACACTCAAAAGGTGCTTTTCACATGCCACTTGCATCAGCCACTTTGCCCAACGCTGAAAGGTGATTTTTATATGCCATTGGCATGGGTGCCAGTTATGTGACACCAGCATCGGCCATGACTATGATCTCATTTGGCTTGACGTGTCTTCTCAAGTACAGTATATCGCCAAAGGTCTCAGTCGCTAGTCATTGCCTCGGTGAGGCCCAAAGTCTGAAAATCATGCTTCACCACCTCATCTATCTCCACCACAAGTTCCCTCCATGGTTAGAGATTGGCATTTCTTTACACAGCTGTCCTCATCCAAAATTCTATATGATGAGGTTAATATTTAATAATTTTTTTATAATCCTTCATCTCTAAATTGTGAAAATGTAAAATGTTTATTTTCTGTCCCAACAGGGATCTTCCAAAAGCAAAGTAACAGCTGTGGAATCCAGAGTGTTCTGGTTGTCTCTTGTATCTTGCCAAATAATATGGATTGTGCTATTTTTTGGAACTATCTTCACACTCAACTTTGAGTGGTTTGTAAGTATCAATTTGAAATTAACAGCTACTTTTCATCTATATTAATGTGTTATTGGAATTTGTTCAAACTAATGAGACAGCCACTACCTTGTTGATCAAGCAGTTATAAATAGCATCCCCCCCCCCTACTTATTCCTGAAAAGATAAGATGGCAATGGCTAGAATGCCTTTGGTCATGGCTGAATAATAACTGGCAGTTGTTACATTGATTTCTTGTGTGTGTGTGAGAGAGAGAGAGAGAGAGAGAGAGAGAGAGAGAGAGAGAAAATCTTAGTTGATTCTTGCTTTCATGCCTCATATGTTTAAACAGTAAAGCTGTTACCATGATTCCTCTCATTTAGACATAGATCATCTTAGATATCCTTGTACATCTGAATTCTAACTTCTCTATTTGCCTACCATGCCCCTACATATCTTGTGTGTCTGTAATCCATATTGGCTATGCTAGATGGAATTTCTACCCGCTCCTTTTCTGCATATTGAATCTAACTATTACTGATGATAGCTTCTTTCTGCATTTACTTTGAGATATCCCTATTCTAAATTCTGCTCTCAAGTCTGGAATTTCTTTTCTAAACCTATTACAGATTACTTATGAGAACTAACTCCCTTGTTATGACCTGGATAAATATAACAAAGAGGCGGGAGATGAGGATTAGTCCTGAGGAATTCCTACCTGCATGCTAAACTCTTTGTTGGCAGAATCCCTGTACATGACTTGAATGGCCCTTGCAAGCTATTTATCTACTAGTTTCCTTGGCATCACCAGTTTGCAGAGCATAGAACCTGGTCAAAGATCTTCTCCAAGTCAACAACTGCTTGGTATAGGGGTTTACTCATAGTACTTTGGCAGTTAACTTACTAGAAAGATAGAATCAATAGTACCTCTTCTTAGTACGAAGCCGAACTGTCTCATCTTGGTTAATTCTCTTCCTAATCAGTTCAGTTACTACTCATTCCATAATCTGGTCCAGTAATTTGATACCTATGGAATTTCTTCTCTTTAGTACATCTTTTCTCTTGTAACAGTTGGCAATAATGATACTATACCATTTATTGAGTATGACACCTTCCTGTAGTGATTGACTATGAGAATAACTATCCTATGCCTAACTCCACCAGATATTTTAAGTACCTCAGTATGTATTCCTAATGAACCTGATGCTTTCCCTACCTTTATATTCTTAATCACTCTGTCTACCATATTGTTGTCATCTCGAATGGTTTGTATCTCTGTTGGTCCAGTTTTAGGAGACCCTCATTTTTTCATGTATTCCCTTCATTCAACAACCTCTCAGAAAAGAATTTCCCTGTCTCTTTCTTTTTAATATCAATAAGAACGCTGTTATTGTTCATCCACACTTCTCTCCCATGTCTTGGTTCTCTCTGAGCACTTTGCCTTGCAGTTTGGAAACTTTACCTCTCCTATTCACACTGTAGAACATTTGGTGAATTTCTTACCTTCTGCTTCTTTCCTTGCTAAGTACACCTAACATCTAGCTTTTCTTATACTCGCTGCTACATTCTTTTTTCCATTCTTTCCAGGTCTGTCTCTTAGCTTTTAAGATTATTTCCACTGTACTGTCACCGTATGTCTAGCTGTAGTCTTACCCCAATAACCCACATATTGCCTTCTAGGAGCTTCTACTTGTCCTCTATATTACAAGTTTCCATCTCTTCCTCTCTTGTGGCAAATGTTTGAATTAGTTCTCTGAATCTCTGATTGCTCATTGACTCTTGAACTTTCTATATGTTCCTTCTCCATATTGAGTCTCTGAGTCCATCTAGCTCTTATTTCAAAGTACTAATCACTAAATTATGCTGTGTGGTACATTCTTTAAGATGGAACAGTCATGGCTGGAATGCTTTGATCATTAGGGCTCCTTGATCAGTAATTTTTCCTAAAGAGAATACAAGGAGATACTATATTGGTTATACCCTATTTCTTAATCATGACTTTTATCTGATTGGAACTCATTAATTTGACTCTTTTACTTGTTTCAGTCATTTGACTGCGGCCATGCTGGAGCACCGCCTTTAGTCGATCAAATCGACCCCAGGACTTATTCTTTGGAAGCCTAGTACTTATTCTATCGGTCTCTTTTGCCGAACCGCTAAGTTACGGGGACGTAAACACACTAGCATCGGTTGTCAAGAGATGTTGGGGGACAAACACAGACATATACACACACATACATATATATA
>NC_068982.1:110578799-110579858 GCF_001194135.2 Octopus bimaculoides
TATATATTACATATATACGACAGGCTTCTTTCAGTTTCCGTCTACCAAATCCACTCACAAGGCTTTGGTCGGCCCGAGGCTATAGTAGAAGACACTTGCTCAAGGTGCCACGCAGTGGGACTGAACCCAGAACCATGTGGTTGGTAAGCAAGCTACTTACCACACAGCCACTCCCGCGCCTATTGACTGTTAACAGAAAATAATTTCAACAGCTTTCCTGTTTACTTACACACTATACTGTAAATTGGAATAAACTCTCAAAATATTTTATCTTTTCCAGATGGTTGTGATTGTTGGTATTGTAATGAATGGTGCTAATCTTTATGGATATATCCGGTGTAAAATTGGTGCCAAGAAGTCCCTGCGAAGTGTAGCTTCCAATTTCTTAGGACAACATATTCTACAAACAGTAAGTTGGTGATTTTAATTTCTTCTTTTCTACTGTTTCATAATGGCTGTGAGGCTAAGTTGCTTAACTTGTGAACTACATGGCCGATAACCTTGAGTTCAAACTTTGTGGTTTACTTTTGAGCAAGGCCCTTAACTCTAGTTTTTCGCTTGCCTCAGACTTATTGGTCAACAACATTCTTAACTGTTTCACAGTAGACTAGTTAAAAAAGAAGAACCAGCTGTATATATATATAAAGAGAGAGAGAGAAAATCTCCAGCAATATGCAAATATTTAAATTTTTAAAACTGCACTGCTCATGAAAAAATAGTATTGAATGAGGATATGAGGTACCATTTAGTAGATAGCTGTATTATAACCATTGTAGACAGTATTAGAGTTGCACTATAACAAAAGGATGATGATCATCACATTGAGTTAAGCTTGCTCAGATTTGCATCTCCCTGATCCTTCATCCACCTCTATCTTCCATGGCATGTGATAGTTCCTATCAGTGATGTCCAGTTATTTGATTGATGTTTGTCTTCACAGGGCAACAATTATATTGAGGTATCAAAAGCTCCCCCCTTACTTCTTCAGCAGTGTCCAACAAAGCAAGTTCTCCTTTTTCTAATTGTGTTTGATACTTAGTAAGCTTATCCCTCTTGGCG
>NC_068982.1:110579894-110583801 GCF_001194135.2 Octopus bimaculoides
GGGGGGGGGGGGGGTTCTTTGCAGGACACATTCAAACTGGCACAGAGCATGCAAATGTAGATGCCATAGTTTCAAGCCTTTTGGTTAGTATCAAATGTGACTTCTACACAGAAGTTCCTTTTCAGATTCTCTGAAAGCTTAGATTTCTAAAGTATGCTGAAATTTGCTCAAATTTTGCTGATACTTAGCTTAACACCTGCACTATAGGTATTATGTTATTCTTGAAGTTCATAAAAGAATTTACTGGTATTAATGAACTTTGTAAGAATTTACCAGTTTATTGGGCTTGACTATATCCTCTGAACTGTAACCCATTAGCACCTATGGTCCTTTTTTTAGGATCAGAAGGATAATCCATCATATTTCTGCAACACCTGTATTTTTCTGAGATATCTTTAGTCAGTCATCAAGACTGGAGTCATCATCATCATCATCATCATCATCATCATCATCATCGTTTAACGTCCACTTTCCATGCTAGCATGGGTTGGACGATTTGACTGAGGACCGGTGAACCAGATGGCTGCACCAGGCTCCAATCTGATTTGGCAGTTTCTACAGCTGGATGCCCTTCCTCATGCCAACCACTCAGAGAGTGTAGTGGGTGCTTTTACATGCCACCGGAGTGTCTTTCATATATTGTAATGAAATTTTTTTAATATATTTATTATCAGATAAAGTTGTTTAAAAAATAGATTTTGGGTAATAAATTAAAGAAAAAATTTGGGCACTAATGGGTTAATAAACCACAACTAGAAACATGGCTTTAACCTTACAAAATCAAGAAGTTCCAGATACTCAGCCTCTGTAATAACAGCAGTAGAGTATGCTGATGATTAAACTCTAATGTCAAATATAATTGCAGAAATCACTTCACTGGTTGGAAGATGCCATGGAAGGCATTGGTCTCTATGTTTATATTAGAGGTATAGAATTCATTAGCTGTGTTATAACTATGGTAGTGAGTGTCAACACTCAGTTAATTAAAAATCTTTCTCAAGCCTCAATTATAACTGAGTCAGTTGATTAAAAGCTTTTCTGAAGTCTGCAGGTTCTTTAGACCAGAGCTTATTATGGTTTCTGAAGCATTCAGTGGCTGAAAATACAAGACGAATTCCTGGATAGCATACCAGTCCTTGGCAAGATCAGCTCCCAGCTGCTCATTTTTAGCTGAGTGGACTTGAGCTATGCCAAGTGAAGTGTCTTGTTGAAGGTTAGTTAGAATATACCTATAACTATGGTAGTGTTAAAAGTCAGTCAATATAACTTTATTATAACTATGGTAGTACAGGTCAGTTAGTATATAACTGATTTAAAACTCTGGTGAGGTCAGCTTTTGCAGGCTAAAACTTTCCAGCTGTGTTCACTCTTGTTTTATTTTTTGAAATAATGTGAGATAACATTAACCAGTGTCATTCCAATTTTATTGGACTGTAGAGTGTTTTTTTAAGGAGATTTGACTGCTATTTCTAACAGGTCGTGCAACAACACAGAGGTATCAATCACTGATTTGTGAAGTTTACTGTTTACATGTTCACCGTCAGCCACTCATGCATTTATTTTGCTACCTTCTTTGTTTAATATATTCACCTCTTTTACATCCTTTGTTCATCACCGACATTGTTGTTTACATGTTCATTTCTTTTATCTGCAGTTGAAAGGTTCAGTAACAAGCACTACAGAAACTACATCAGAAAATATGAATGAGAAGCCATCCGAGCCCAAATTTTCAATCTGATCCCGGAATACTGTTTACCTGAGAAGGCCTTACAAACCACTTCCATTTATGTGATCATGCCAGGACTTCATAGAACCTTTTACTTGTATATATTCGTTTTTGTTTTCTTTGGCAGGCTGGACAAAAAGCCGATCCATTCTAAATTTGAAATGGATTTTTGTTCTATTAACATAGAATTTTGACCATATTCATATTTAAAGTTGATTATATATGCATGTGAATGACTATTTGTTTGAATATATGAATGGATGTATGTATAAATGTATGTTTGTGTATGAATTGATATGTGTGTGTATAAATATGTGTGTATATGCATATGGATATAAATTGTATAATTTATGTATTTATGATTGAAGTACATTATCTGTTTCTGTTTTGTTTTTAACTGAACTGCTTTTCAGTTTAACTTCTTATTTGGTTGCATATTAACACATCACATTCCTTCATGTTATTTAAACTGTTGTTTCTTGCGCTCATGGTACCCACATTTGGCC
Source organism: Octopus bimaculoides (assembly GCF_001194135.2). NCBI lineage: Eukaryota > Metazoa > Mollusca > Cephalopoda > Octopoda > Octopodidae > Octopus > Octopus bimaculoides. The sequence goes on from NC_068982.1 coordinate 110,582,127, forward strand.
CTGCCCTGTAAAAAACAATAACACTTCCCATTTCAGTATATTATTGAACTGTTGTAATCTTTTTGATGCAATTCAACAGACAGTGTTGCAGTTGGCCAAGGTGGTAGTGTTCCAGCCTAAACACATTGTTGTATTCAAGTCTTGTCCTATTTGATTTCAAGTTCAACTCTTGTCATAGTTTACTTGACTTTTATCTTCCTGGGTACAAGAAATAAAATATATAAATAAAAGAATGGTTCAGATTGCACCACTGTTGCAATTTATCCAATTAACTGTTCTTAGATGTTATCAATGTCACTTCTTAAGGTGGCAAGCTGACAGAATTGTTAATATTCTAGACAAAATGCTTAGTTGCATTTCATTCGTCTTTACAATCTGGGTTCAAATTCTGCAGAGGCCAACTTTGCCTTTCATTCTTTTGGGGTTAATAAAATATCAGTTGAGAACTGGGGTCCATGTAATTGCCCACCCCTGTAATTTTAGGCTTTGTGCCTATAGCAGAAAGAATGTTTTCATGTTCTTTAGATGAGGTGATAATCATGATTACCCATCATATTATATGCCTCTTTAACATTTCAAAATGCTTGAGATACTACTGTCAACACTATCAGTCAGTGGTAGTAATAACAGTAAATTGTCATAAAGAAGACTACTTTTTTTTTTTTATGAATCAGTTGTCAGGAGTTCAAGATCTTCTCTTTGGTGTTATAATTGATGTTTTTCCTGATCATATTTCACTACATTGTTTCTTGAATGAAAGTCAGACATCTCTGAAAGACATTCTCCAAATAAAAACCTGATATCATTTGCTGATAAAGCAAGTGATGTAACCTTTTCATTCACTATTTTGACCATTCTGGTTGCAATAGACTTAAATATTGTGTCATATTGAATGGTATGTTATCTGATGTGATATATCAACCCCTATTTTGTGGGCATATTTTTCTTCTAATTTTATCCAAGTCAAATATTTCTAGAGCTTTCATACAAAAAGATGTATGCAAAATATATTATTAAAGAAAAAGAGGATGTCTTTTAGTTTGAATAAATTATCTTAAAACAACTGACTTAAGTACATCACTGTTATTTATTTTAGTGACCTTAGTGTGATATCATAAAATAATTAAGCTGGTAATCTCTACCGAAACATGTCCATGAAGAGTAAGAAAGTGAAAACTCAGACAAAAAACAGCGAGTAAAAAACAAACATCTTTATACAGAATAAATGCTCAGCTTTCACTGTTTTGTACATCAGTTTCTTTTGGGTGCCGGAAATCTTCCCAAGGATGTTCTGGTTTGTCAAATCCAACTGACTTCAACCATTTTGGATAGAATTGCATGAAAGTCTTGAAGGATTCTTTAAAATAGGTGGTTTTGAAATATAAATCAACCACATTTTTCTGTTCCTGGGATGTACACAAAAGGAAAATGTAATTTGAAGTAATCACACAATAAAACTGGAACAATTAAGTTTTCTGCTATTTTATGTAAGTGAATTAAATTATAAGAAAATAAAATGGAGATGAAAAAATATGGTTTAATATTGATTTTGGTTTTGTTTATTGTAACTATATGTAGCAGGTGTGTGTATGTGTGTATATCATCATCATTGTCGTTTAACGTCTGCTTTCCATGCTGGTATGAGTTGGACGGTTCGACTGAGGACGGGTGAGCC
>NC_068982.1:110584092-110601866 GCF_001194135.2 Octopus bimaculoides
GCAGTACTGGCAACAATCACGCTCGAATGGTGCTTTTTACGTGCCACCAGCACAGGAGCCAGTCAGCGGCCCTGGCAATGATCATGCTTGGATGGTGCTTTTAACAATCCACTGGCATGAGTGCAAGTCAGGCAGTACTGTCATCGGCCACGTCAGCGATTTTGATTTCACTTGCTTTAACAGATCTTTAAAAGCAAAGTTTATTGTCCAATGAATGAAGGGTACTCATAAGTGGTCTGGTTATACACCACTGGCAGAGGCCACAGGTTATAGGCTCACTTGTCTTGTTGGGTCTTCTCAAGCACAGCATATCTGAATATTTTTTTGAAATGGAAGTTTGAGGAAAACGTTTATCCTTATGTCAATGACATGTGCAAAACTGGTTGCTTCAAGCTCATGCTTTTGATTTCATATCTGGTTCTCATGGTAATATCATAAACGTCATAAACTCAATACAAATGAAATCATGAAACTGCATTGCTGTTTAAGCAAGCCTTTTGATGATTTTAGTCATTGGACTGCAACTATGAGGGAAAACTGTTTTTACTCATTTTATCAGACTTGTTTCAAATTAAGCTTTTTACTACTATTTTTCCATATCTATCATTAATAATGAAATGTGAACAACAATGCCTTTATCTTGAAGAAATAATTTCGTCATATATTTCCTTACATTTCTTCCTCTTACTCCTATAAATTTACTAATTTGAAGACGTAGCAGTGTGAACCCAACTACATGGTTCTGGGTTCATTCCCACTGTGTGGCAAGTGTCTTCTACTATAGCCTTGGGCCAACCAAAGCCTTGTGAGTAGATTTGGTAGACCAGAAACTGAAGGAAACCCATCGTGTGTATGTGTATGTGTGTATGTGTATGTGTGTGTGTTTGTGTCTTTGTCCCCCCACCACTGCTTGAAAAGAGGTGCTAGTGTGTTTATGTCCTTGTAACCTAGTGGTTCGGCAAAAGAGACCGATAGAATAACTACTAGGTTAAAAAGTAAGTCCTGGGGTCAATTTGTTCGACTAAAATCCCTCAAGGTGGTGTTCCAACATGGCTGCAATCACAAGAGTAAAAGACTGTTTTGTACCGATGATATCCAATGAAACTGAAATAGCTGTTTGAGAATGTTAACGGCTGATTAAAAGAAAGAAAATTTAATCAAATTAATTGATATTTTTTAAATTTCTATTTCTAAAGGTAAAAATCACCCTACCTCAAACTGGCAAGACTATTCTCTCTCGTCATAAGAGACGAATCGACTGAGAGATTCACATTTATTGACTGGTTTAGAATTTACTAGAGTGATGTCCCTTAGGAGAGTCAGCTCCCTTCTACGTCACGAATTTACAATGGTGTAAATAAGTACACATTGAACGTAGTCCTGGGCTCCCTACATATATGCAAAGCAGGATGATCGTGGTTGGAACGCTTTTGTTCCTATGTCTATTCAATGAGGAATGACTTTGGTTAAACAACAACACTACAGAATGCGAGCCAACGAAGCAATCTCTACGTAGCCAGTCAACCAGTAGACAAGGCCCCTGTCACACTTCACCATCTTAGAAAAAGTGTGTAGTACAGATTACATTGTCTCAGTAAAAGACCTGAAGGTCATGGTTCGAGTGCCTTTCATCATTGGTTTATTTGCCTTTTTCCTCTCATGATTTTCATAAAGAACAGAATAAAGTTTAGAAATCACATTGACTATATTCTTGAAGGCAATACCCCATCATTGCCATAATCCACTAAGTGAACTCATCATCATCATTTAACGTCAGTTTTCCATGCTGGCATGGGTTGGACGGTTTGACGGAAAACTGGTAAGCTGCACCAGGTTCCAATCTGATTTGGCATGGTCTCTACAGCTAGATGCCCTTCCAAGAGTGTAGTGGGTGCCTTTTACATGCTACCAGCACAGGTGTCAGTTATGTGACACTGGCATTGGCCATGACTATGATTTCACTTGGCTTGGCAGGTCTTCTCAAGCATGGCATATCGCCAAAGGTGTTGGTCATTCATCATTGTCTATGTGAGGCCCAATACAAAATGAAAAAATAATAAATAAAGAATTGTTATTCACATACCGCCTGAAGAATTTTCTTCCGCGCATTGGCTATATGATTTTCAATGTGTTGGATGAATACAGTGTTAGGTTTTAGGTCCCATTTTGGCATCATTTCTAGAAGTTCAAGCTTGTATTTAAAATCCATACTGCTCTTGTACATTAACAGACCAAATATTTCAATATTTGGTTCCATACCAATTTCCTAAAATAAGATAAAAGCTTAAAAAATAAATTAAATTAAAATGCAACCTGTTTGATTTGTTAACACTAGGCCATGTCAGAACCTGTATATAATATGTATGTGTGTGTATATATATATATAATAATAATAATACAAATGATATATGAGCATATGCATGTATACATACATATATGTACATACCTACATCTACATGTATATATAGATGCATATCCGGGTACAGGACGTGAAAAAAGGAACGGGAACATAAATAAAGCACAAAAAACAGACTTTTTTTTACGGACAACAGAATGAACACATAGGAAAACAGACGAGATATATATATTGCTTTATGTCAAGTTATATATAAAAGAATTTAACATTGAGGTGAAGGATTACTCAAGTACATATTTAAAAACTTTGATGTGAGACAGTCTGATGGAAAGTAGCAGGCTGAAACTTTGAAGTCACTGTCACTTCCCTTGTAAAAATTATATATATATATATATATATATACCGCAGCCACTTGGCTGAAACACATAAATAAAAAAATAAAAAATATTGGATAATAAAGCGAATGGTTTACACCTGGTAGCTTACTGGTAAAACACAGTCACTTTCAAAGTGTTTGTTATGTGTATGGCAAATTGACATAATAAATTCTCTTATATTCCATCTTTTGTCTTTCATTTGCCATCATTTAAAATAGTTTGATTCAGCCCCATGCAACTGATCTAGGCTGTTTTCACAGTTATTCTCTCTCTCTCTCTCTCTCTCTCTCTCTCTCTCTCTATATATATATATATATATATATATATATATATATCATCATCATCATCATCATCATCGTTTAACGTCCGCTTTCCATGCTAGCATGGGTTGGACGATTTGACTGAGGACTGGTGAAACCGGATGGCAACACCAGGCTCCAGCCTGATTTGGCAGAGTTTCTACAGCTGGATGCCCTTCCTAACGCCAACCACTCTGGAACTGTTAGGATTGTACTGAAGATATAATGTAATGAGACAGTGGAGACAAAAAGCCTTGCAGTATTTGTTCCAGATTTTTATGTTCTGAGTTCAAATCTCATCTTTGACTTTCATCTGTCCAGGGCAGTGATTACTGGAATCGTGTGTGCTGGGCAAAATTCTGACTCTTTACATTCTGCAGGCTCAGGTAGGAATAAGGCACTTGTCGTACATAGTATGTAGCCAATATGATGATGCCTTATATAAAAAAAAACACAACAGAAATAGCATCATCATCATTTAACGTTTGTTTTCCACCCTGGCATGGGTAGGACATCTACAATAATTCTATGACAAGCACACAGCTCTTGTCAAGGAAACCACTGTGGGTCTTTCATGAGTCTGATGATGCAAGGAAGACGGTAATGTAATAAGCCAATGTAGGTTACACAGGACTGGCACTCCCTATTTCTTTCCACAAGCCCCATGGAAAGATTTGAGTGCAGTATGGCCTATCAATGAAACAACTATTGAACATACATTCTCTCTACAGTATTGAAATGTAATCGCTTCTAAATGGCATTGTCTTAACAAATGATGGATACTTTAGATAGTGTAGTTCTAAAGTAATTACTGACTGTGAAGTCTTGGCTTCAAAATTATAAGTAATAATAAGTAAACTTTACTAAAAGTATTGAGTACATTTATCTCCTTTTTGTAAATTCCAATTCACTTCTCTTCTGTTCACCTCTCTCTATGTGCGTGCATACATACATACATGCATGTATGTATCAGCTGAGCAAGTTTCTGCTGATTGCTTGACACTGGTAAAAACTAAAATTCCCTTCTTATCACAACATACCTTTAAAAAAAGAAAACACTAAATAAATTCATTATATTTGAAAAAGATGTGATGGTCACAACTGGAATCCTCTTTATCATTTACTCAATCAGGACTGACATGGACTCAAACAACAACAAATGTTTAACAAGATCCCAGTCAACTTGATTTTTATACTAAATTTGGCTTTATTCTCAATAAAGAGTCTTCCCATCAGTAATTGTTCTGTTGTTATTCTTAAACTTGCTTTAAAATAATAACCTTATCTCTTTTACTTGTTTCAGTCATTTGACTGCAGCCAAGCTGGAGCACCGCCTTTAGTCGAGCAAATCGACCCCAGGACTTATTCTTTGGAAGCCTAGTACTTATTCTATCGGCCTCTTTTGCTGAACCGCTAAGTTACGGGGACGTAAACACACCAGCATTGGTTGTCAAGCGATGTTGGGGGGGACAAACATATACACACACATACATATATATACGACAGGCTTCTTTCAGTTTCCGTCTACCAAATCCACTCACAAGGCTTTGGTTGGCCCGAGGCTATAATAGAAGACACTTGCTCAAAGTGCCACGCAGTGGGACTGAACCCAGGACCATGTGGTTGGTAAGCAAGCTACTTACCACACAGCCACTCCTGCACCTATATAATAACATTTATATATTTATACACACACAACCAGGAATCACTGATAAATTGCATGCATGCAATCAGTCGCCATCAGCTTAACAAGAATATCCGTTATCCTTACATCGATGTTACGAAGGAGTTCCTTTGCTTCACTTAGTTTTATACAACCCATTGCTAAACAGCCAAAAGTTCTTTGGTTAGGATGTAAATTATCTTCCCCAATTTTGTGCAGAACATCCTGAAATAAAAAAAAAACAAAAACATATAAGAGTGAACAAAAATAAAACTCTTACTACTTTCTACAAATTACATGGTTTTCTTGGGATTTCAAACAAAGCACATCATCATCATCATATGTGCAGATGATGATGGTGGTGATGATAAGTCTTGTCTAACCTCTGATAACATGCAAAAAGCTGATGTAAAAATGATCATAATGATGAAATTTAATCAATATTGTCCATGTCCCATGTTGGTATGGGTTGGATGGTTTGATAGGATCCGATGGGACCAAGGACTGCAATGTGGTCCAGTGTTATTTTGGCATGGTTTCTATGGTTGGATGCCCTTCCTAATGCCAACCACTTTACAGTATGTACTGGATGCTTTTTCCATAAAGTCAGTAACTAAAGAGGTTGCCAAGCAACTTGTAAGATTATGAACCTCAAGGAAGGACTTTATGTTAGGAGAATAAGGTTTAGAGAGGGATAAAATATAAGAGAAAAGAGCTGGAAGTATTTATTTTTATATATATATATATATATATATATATATATCAACTTTTAATAGAGCTCAAAACTGATCCATTGAAAATACTTTATTATAATGATAATAATAATAATAATGAAAATGACCTATGATATATTTATATACATATATATCACCACCATCATTTGCCATGCTAGCATGGAAAAAGTAGGTATAAAAACAATGGTGATGAGACATAATGATTTTATGAACATTCATATATATTAAATGTATATTTTGTGTATATGTGATCAGGGAAGTGTAAAGCCATGTGTATGGGTGTTGGGTTCATCATTGTAAGATTATGGGTACAGTTCCTAGTTTGGTGAGTTTAGGAACTTGCTTTAGAGGAGCATCATTTGAAAAAGATAGAAAGGAGGAATTGGAGAAGTTTTTGCATGTGGCAATGTGTATCAAGGTGATTGTGAGGAAAGTTTTCTCTTGAGTTGTTCAATATAGAGATGGAGATGGTAGAATATATAAAATTTTGTTAGAGGTAACATATGACCTGGGAATGGTAGACTTCACAAGAAAAATGAAACATACAGAGAGATGTTATAATGCAGGCTTGAAAAAATATGGGCTATAAGATCACACATGTTCACACACACAATTGTATGTTATTAGACAGCAGAATGATTGACAAACATAAAACAAACCCTTGCATCCTGATACCGTAAGGACCGATTTCTTCTCCTGATTATCATGTTATACAAATCAATGTCTGGTTGCACCCCCAAACTTTTCATGTAGGCCAGAATTTCAACTTCTGCATTATTGTTTAATGGCAAGCAGTCAATTATTTGAGTGAAGGTTAAAATATTTGGCTTGATTTTGTTTTTCTCCATATCTTTAAGAATACTGAAAGGTCCACCTATCAGAGCAAGTCGATTATCTGGATAAGTAAGATCAAGACTTTTTCCTGACTCTGACTGATCGAAATAGTTTGGTTCTTTTTCAATCAAATTGCTAATTGGTTGAACGATTTGATCTGCTTTAGAATGATTTACACTGCTCACTGGAATTTCACAATCTTCATTTATTTTGTCTGAAATTTCAAAGAAAGTTTGTCAAAATTCTAAAATAAGATATTAGGCTTGAATAACTGAGTTAGACCTATTTCTTTCAATGGTCTTTTGTTACAGGTTTTTTAATGTTAGTATGAAGTAAGGTTGATTTTGAAGATTTCAACATTTGTATATTGTTGAAGAAATTGTTTTTAAGTTATATACAGTTTTTTCTTTTAAACATTTAAGTGTGAAATAGAAGTGGAATGTTTGTTAACCAAACACTAGAGTATTCAGAGTTATGCACTGGCCTTCAGATGTATACATACAAATGCTTAAGATTTAAACTCATAGCTATATCAATTTTATAGTTCATCAATTTAACCTGACAATCATTATGTAAAATAATAGAACTATCCAACATACATTTAAAAAATAAATGGTCAAAACAAGTACCACATGAGTTTCTATTTTATTAGATACATTTACATCCATGAGACACAAATGTTAATGTAGCTAATAAAGCTATATTAATATCTATTGATTTTTGCCTCTGTCTATTTGTTAATAAGAAAATATACTCAACATCTGTGAAATCACTTATTTATGCTACCTTGATCTACAATGTTGCTGCATAATTTTAAGTGTTGTCTTTATTTGAACAGATCTCAACTGGTTTGGCAGAAGCACAGATCATTATCATGAGCCAAAAGACACTCAATATGGACACTCGACCTGTTAGAAATGGTTGGCAAATCTCCCTCAAATTATAATCTACCAGCTTGAAAAGGGAGAGACTCATTGGATAATACAGTCCTAGATGCACATCGTCTGAGAGAAAGATGGGCTAGAATGCATTTGATTATAAAACTGGTCAGTCAGGACTGACTTGGGGTTGAACTACAACACTGCATTCATTTTACTTTGACTTCAGACTCTTTCACATATTAATATTTCAATAAGGCTTGACATCATCATATTTTTTATTTGTTTTTATAAATTGATTTGATGTTGCTGATGTATGATCTGAACATCTGTACTGGTATAGAAAAACTTCTGAAAAAGTGTTCATTAGCAAAATTCAAGTTAAGAAAGAGAAAATACCTTCATCTACTGAGGTCGACTTATTATGGTTTGATGGTGCAGTGCGTTCAGGGAAATTCATAACATTACTAGTGGTACCAAACCCTGAATCCCTGACTGTACGGATTAATAAGTTGTAGAGTGGAAGATCTGGTTTAATTTTCAGAGAGCCCAATTGTTTCCAAACCTATAAAAAAAAATGAAACTTATTTACATGCATAACAGGTATGTCTATGTGGTTAAACAGTTTGCATTGCAACCATGTGGTTCTGGGTTTGACCCTACTGCACAGCACTTTGGACAAGTCTCTTCTACCATAACCTGAGACTGACTTGCATGTAAAATTTGGCTGACAGAAAACCCATCAAAAATATATACAAATATATAAGACACTGAGCCTTATGAAGGAGGTGATTAAGGACTGACATATCTGGCGCACTGCTGTACACTGAAGAAGACCCCCTCTGCCACAGCAGAACTGATACTGATGCTGGTGCCATGTTAAAAGTACTGGTTCTGGTGCCACATAACATGGACACACATATCTTTTCATCAGAAAAGAAGGCAGTGCAATGACCCTTTATGGAGGGACAAAGTTATTTTAAAAACTTAAAATTTGGCCTAGATGCTTGCAAAAGAGTAGACAATACTAAAGGTATAATACTAAATGTATAAGACCACCAACTGGTACCTAAAGTACTAGGTGATGTTAAACTGGTTATACACACACTACTATTATAGCTTTTAATTAGAATTGAACATATTCTTGATTCTGATAATCAATGGTTAATTGGCTATCCTTCTTGTCAATGTTTCTAGTTCAGATATTAATTCCCAATAACCAGATAAACTGGGGTATGTAGAATTAAATGTCATGCCCAGAGGTGCAATGAAATAGTTGTCATAGATTTGAAGCCAAGACCTTGGGAGTTTGCTATTAGTAACATTTTAGTTTTGTAATCAACCATTTTGTCACCTCTATGAACCCCCAAAAATAAAAAAATAAAAAAAATAAAAACTTATGAGGGATTTGCTATATGGTCTCAAGACCTGCTAGAAACAGCAACCAAATCTCCCTGAAATAATGTCAGTGTTGTAAAGAAAGACATTAGATATAATTTGAAGAGATACCATTTTTGAATATAAGATGGAATGGTCATAGGTTGAAATTTTGATCATAGGTTTCTTTTGTCATTGTTTTAACATCCACTTTCATTGCTTGTATAGTTCAGACAGAATTTGTTGAGGTGCATTTTTAAGGTCATATTCTCTTCCTCTTGCTAGCTCTCAACTGTTTTCAAATAAGGTAATATTTCCTCATAACCGGACATGTTTTCACAGAAGATTGGAAATGAAGTACACTTCTAGCATGACAGTAACATTCATTTATATCATACAATGTCAAGTCAAAGAGACAGCAAGACACACACACATGATAGAAAAAAAAAAAAGAAATGTCTGATGAGAAGTTAAAAGAAAAGCATTGTTTACCTGTAGGGCATGTCTGAGACCTGCCTTTTTGTCTGATACACATCCCATCAATAGGAAACTGAATAATTCAGCATCTGGAGGATGTATTTCACAGAAGCTATCAGCAACCTTGAATGCTGTCGGAATGTCACCACAGACACTGTAAGATTTTATCATTGCTTTGTATGTGATTGGATGAAGTGGCACTTCTTTCTCAAGGATTAATTCATGAAGTTTACGAGTCCTTTGTAAACCATCGCTCAACCAAGGAGAATTGGAACAGCAGTTGAATAAACAAGTGTAGGTGTGACCTGTAGGTTGTATCCCCATCTTCTTCATCTGAAAAAGATATTAATTTGCTCATAAAAAAACTCACCATCATCATCATCATCACACCACAAACAATGTAGGTTTTCTGCAAATCTGCATATGTTATATAAATTATTTATTATAAAAAAGAGGAACAATTAGCTTTCACAGGCCTTGAGACTGGTGGTATTGTTGAGGCTTAGTTTGAACTTTTGAAAGTTCATGTCTGTAGAATATATATGGGCAGGGACAGAGTTTGAGAGAAGAACAGTTCTGGTGAAAAAGGATAAAGTAGATAGTTCCATTCAGATTTTGATGGCGGAAGATATAGTATGGATGACAGGTGGTCTTAACTGGGGGTAATTGTTTATTAGTTCGGAAGAGGAGGAACCATTGTAATATTAGAGAGAGAGAGAGAGTGTGTAGACTATATGTCTGTAATGGCTGTAGCATGTTGGTGAGTGAGGATTTGTGAATCACTTGCATGGTATTTTTGATAGCAATTTTTGGAGGTGGCAGCCTAGCATGTTTGTATGTACTGTGGATGTCCTGTCTCACATATGTGAACAAGATTTTAATGTGCAGTAGATATGTACATTGCAGTAATAAAACATTAATGGGATCATAGTGTAGGAACCAGCATTGTATAATTGACCATAGTGCTGAATTTAAGTACTTGTATGGGTCTGAAGAAGGTGATGGGAAATGACTGCCAAGAAATACCCACTATATGTAAACTAAGTGATAAGCAGGGACCCATCAACCAAACGTTTATGAGACCAAGACTCAGTATAGAAAGACTTACTTTATTAAACAAACTGAAAGCTTTCTTGGTGTATCCAGTTTTTCCAAGAATACCAAGAAGTTGGTTAAAAACATAAGCGTTTGGCATGACACGGTGTTTCTTTAGCATCATGTCTTCCAGTGTATCAATAGCTTCCAAAATCTAAAACAGAATGAAAAAAAAAAAAAAGAGAATGGATTAAAAAATTCCCCAAAAGTTGTACCATAAACTGAGCAATATATATTTTTATGCACAACATAATGTGTTTAAATAATACATTGAAGGTTGAGGGTATAATTTTATCAATAAAATTTGTATTTCTTCAATACAGGAAGACATCTTCAAGATGTGGTGACTTCTAGAAGAGAGAACAACTTAGTACAGAACATTGATCTTTTAACATTTTCAGATTAGCATCTTCTCTCCACATGACCTTAACATTATCAACCTTTTGCAGACAGCCATCAACAATGACATCCTCTGACACCTACAATTCGTCTCTCTCCCCAGTGACCACATCCTCAGTACGACTTCCACAGACCCAAATCCATATTTCAATCACTGGAGATGTACTCTCTTATGTCACTGCCCAGTGGACTGTCACTTTAGAGAAATTTGGTGAAAGCAATGTTATTGCCCAAGGCATTAGCAAAGCCTTTGACCAAGCTACACATACAGACCTCCTGGACTGCATCCAGAGAGTAGTCACTTGACTGACTGGCATTAAATCTTAGAATAATTTCCCTCCTTCCTTCAACCAGTTTCAGAGACCCTTGAGAAAGGTCATAGGTACTGTCCTTCTACCTCTGACTAAATCAATAGCAAACAAAGTTGTGATGTAAAATGTGACTATATCAGACAATAAGTCATAGGCTACACAAGGGCCAAAGTACAACATTCACTGAAAATAAAAATTGCAGCATTTGCTTCTTTAAAATGTTACATATGTTAATATAACATTCAGGTTCTAATTTTTTCTTTGTCTCTTTTAAATGTTCTACCAGTCATTTTGCTATATCAAAATGTTATGTAGTTTCTTTTGCACCCTCTTAGTTTGAAATTAATTTATTGATTTTTATTTCCAGAGAAATTGATTTTCTTGAATATATTTAACAATATAAAATATTAATTCTAACTGAAGTGTTAGCTTAGAGTGAAGTTCAAATAATGAAAGGAAATAAAACCGAAATGGAAACGATTAAATGATGTTTCTGTATGCATAAGGTAAAAGTAAAAAAAAAACAAACAAACAGAAAACCAACTCAAAAGTGAAAACGTGTAAACCGAGTGACAGCATATTTTGGTAGTATTAGATGTCCAACTGAATTATCTCCCTTAACATCAAAGATGACTGCATTTCGTATCTTAATGAAATAAATAAATTTGTAGCAAAGTAGTGAGGCCAATATACAAAAACCCTGAAAGGTGGTGCCCTCGCATGGCTGCTGTTCAATGAAAGAAGCATTCAAAAGAAGTAGATATCAAAAACAGCAAAGAAAACAGGAAGTGAAAGTTAACAAAGAAACTCAACCTTTCCTTCTTTTCCCAGTTGTTTGATCCTTCCAGCATACCAATATGGTTCATGTAATCGACCTTTTGGAGAGAGCCGGATGTGATTTCGACCTTCATTTTCATCTCTTTTGTCATCGACGAAGCTAAAATGAGAAATAATGTGAAAAAATATCAATTCACTACGTTGTTTTTGTTTAGTTCTAGGTCAAACCATATCAGGCTGACTTTTTACCTAAGGCTTTCCAGTCGTAACTATCCTGTCATTTTGGGGAGTCTGTGTCTACATTATCCTACAATGTCCTTATTTAAGATGATTGAGTATAATTTGTAGAAGACTTAGCTGTTATTTCTAACAGGTTGAGAGACTATGAAGAAAGTCCTGCAGATTATCAGACAAGTCTGTAATGTATGCACCTCCTATATATCTAACTATAGTTACATACATATACACACACACACACATGCATATATTTTCAATACTTGTCTATGTAGGATGATAAAATTTGGGATATTTCTCAATACAATGTTGGAACATATGTTGTGTATTTTTACAGTTATATGCTTCTATTAGCTGCTTAACTATGACAGCAAACTAACAATTATTTCAGTAGGGATCATTTATGAAAAGCCAAATGTTTTATAAACTTTTCATATACACCTCGGAAAAATTAGAATGTGGCATTGAGGAAGCATCTATTAGATGCTTGGTCTGCTAGAAATAGCAACCAAATCTCAGAGAATTTCCACTGACCCAAGTAAGCAAGGAAATTAGATATCAAAATGATTTTTATTGCTATTTTCTACAGCTGTCAGGTTTTCCTTCATGATCATGTGGTCCATATTCTAGCATCTTGACCATTTAGCCAATAAGAGAATACAAATGAAAACCATACAAAATATGGAAACAGCATGGCTTAAGTGCTTAAGTTTGCTTTGTAACTGCATAATTCGAGGTTTGATCTCACAGCCATACCTTTAATACATGCTTTTCAACAGGGAGAGTATCTATAGTCAGAAACATCAACTCTTTCCAAGCAAGGAAGTATTCCTCAATGGTTAGATATATTTTCACAAAAGATTCAAAATGTACAACACTGCTTGTATGATGGTGACACCCATTTAAAACTACTGTGTGACGTTAAGGCAAAACACACACACACACACATATATATATTACATATATATGATGGGCTTTTTTCAGTTTGCTTCTTCCAAATCCACTCACAAGGCTTTGATCAGTCCATCATCATCATCAGTATCATCACCATTGTCATTTAACATCTGCTTTCCATGCTGGCATGGGTTCGACGGTTTGACTGAGGACTGGCAAGTTTTCTACAGCTGGATGCCCTTCCTAACGCCAACTACTCCAAGAATGTAGTGGGTGCTTTTTATGTGCCACCAGCATGGGTGCTGGTCAGGCAGTGCTGGCATTGGCCACACTTGAATGGTGCTTTTTACATGTCAGTCAGGTGGCATTGGCATCGGCCATGCTTGAATGGTGCTTTTTACGTGCCACCAGCACAGATGCCAGTTCGGCAGCACTGGCATCAGCCAGGACTATGATTTCACTCAGTTCAACAGGTCTTCACAAGCATGGCATATTACCTGATAATTAAAGGGTGCTTTTAAGTGGGTCAGTTATGTGACACTGGCATCAGCCATGACTATGATCTCATTTGGCTTGCTGGGTCTTCTCAAGCACAACATATTTCTAAAGGTCTCGGTTGCTCGCCATTGTCTCTGTGAGACCCAATATTTGAAGGTTGTGCTTCACCACCTCATCCCATGTCTTCCTGGGTCTACCTCTTCCACAGGTTCCCTGCACTGTTAGGGTGTGACACTTCTTCACACAGCTGTTCTCATCCATATGCAACTCTCCTACGGCTGTGGTAAAAGACATTTGCCCAGGATGTCACACAGTAGAATTGAACTTGAAACTGCATGGTTATGTGCAGCAATATAAATTTCCTGCAGTATTTGATCCCTGTGGAGCAAATATAACAAGCAGTAGAGATAATTCCATAATGGGAAGTAACTCTATATATGAACTCAACCAGTCAGTAACTAGAGAATTATAAAATGAGCATGAGACTAAGTATTGAATTGATATAATTGACTAAAATCCATGAAGAAAGTGCTCCAGCACGGGACAACCCAATTACTGAAACTAGTAAAAGACTAAACTCACCTGTCATCCTCAGTTTCATCGTAGAGCAATTTCCTTCGCTCCAATGGCTCAGCTAGGCTCCCAAAACTATCAGACCAAGAAGATTCAGATTTCAAGGTAGGGTATTTCTTAAAAGAAACTTCTTTTGGTTTTCTAACTGTACTTTTCTTTTCCTGTATTACAGAAGTATTTCTTAATAACTGTTCTTTTGGTTTTTCAACAATTGTTTTTTTTTTCTGTATTTTAGAAGTGTTTCTTAATGGCTGAAGAGCAGATTTCCTTGTACTTTGCCAAATATTACCAAACAAATTGGTGTCAGAACATGAAACAGTTGTTTTGAACCAATTTTTATTTTCTTCTTTTTCTTTTGCAGTCAGAATTCTCTTATAACGTTTTCGATGCACTTTCGACTTTGCAGTCTTTTTATTTTCCTCATTTTCAGGAGCTGGAGAAAGTTCAGCAGAAGAAGCAGTGACAGTGCAGTAGTTATTGGTTCCAGCTGAGATACTAGCCTTGGTTAGTTTTGTTGAGAGATTATCCAAGACAGTCACTGAAGGAATTTTGTTGAGACATATGTTTCTGGTAATTCCAGACTGTAACTGAATTGCTTTTATAACTCCTATCAGTAAGTTTGACATTGCGTCATAGGAAATCTGCAAAAACAAGACAAATTCTCCAGATAAAAGTGATACAAAAAGCCACACATCTTTACTTCAATGATTACTGTTGTAACATGATTTTCTATATTAGTGTAAAAATCTTGGATGATCTCTTGTACAGAGGTGTTTCTGAGGAGGAGTCACTTTTAAGTAATAACAAATTTTGGTTCTAAAAATGAAACCAGGCTGTTAGCTATAACTTCAACTCCTTGTTCTTAAGTGCTCATTCTATAGGAACCATTGGAACCTGGTATTTAGTTTCCACTCCATTCAACACTTTACCTGCAGATATTTATCAAGGAGAAAGAGGGAAAGGGATGAGTATCAACTAAATGTCAAATATTTTCAGATATGACCAACCTACCTACCCACTACCAAGATTCCCTTTATCTCATTTTATCAAGTTTATCTTAGTTAAACTCCACCACTCTTTCTTAGTTAAACTGCCAAATCTCTGCTGACCTAGCTGTACCTGGGAAATACAATTTCGTTTATATTCAATATATTAAAAAAAAAAAATCGACAAAAAGCTGATTACCTCCCTTCAAAGAATAAGTGCAGCAACAGTAGCCCTTAGTTCATCTAACTGTTGATACTTAATTAAATAAACTACTCAGATATTCGTCATTAATGAACCAAAGGAGCTTCTATTTAGTCAACTAGTTGCTAGAAATTTAGCAATTTAGTTGCTAGAAATAGCAACCAAATCTCCCTTAAAACACACATCCTACCACTTATTAAAATAAAAAAAAACACATTGGATATTATCCTTACACACTTTGTTTGAAAAATGGTGAGATGTTCAAGGCCTTTGATCATAAGTCTACTTGACCAGATTTGCTCTGAGATAAACAATGAAAACAAAGATTGGTATTCTGGCTATACATAGACACAAATATACAAGGAACTGAACTTAGTACAACTCCTTATTGAACCATTTATCAATTTTATGTTGCTGCCACTGCCTATAACAGCAAGCAGGTCAGATTGGTACCTATTTAGAATTAGGTAATGTGAGGCATTTGAATGATGTTTTGGATATGTTTCTTTTCATACCAGCTGATAATACATATTCATTGAATTATCGTACATAGAGGTGGAATGTTGAAAAGTATTGTACTACATACTTGGCAGTCAAGAGTTCAAATGTGTTTCATTGTAAGAACCCTATACTCAACATTGCTTTAGTTCACCTGTCAAGGAATTGGGTACTAAAACATCTCAGAATGTTGACTATGCTAGGCTAACAGTCTAACCAGGGGAATAGTTATTTCTTATTTGTTTCTCAGGGCCAATCACTGGCCACAAATTCTCAGCAGTGAAGCAATGGAAATTGCACTAAACAACTCCTTCTTATCCTCTTGAGCCTCATTCCTTACTCAGTGACCATATGTATAATTTCTACAGAGCCAGATGTATCTAAAACTTGCTCTATGTCATCATTAGTTTCACACTCTCACCAAATTTAGCAATAACAATGTTGCTTTTGATACAAGTAAAAATTGTGATCTTGCCTGGTATATGAACTCAGTAAAACCCGTGACCTTGCCTGGTCACCTATAGGTCCCATCACTTGAAATGAGTTTTCTATCAGATTACATTCTAATAAGTTTGGCCAGGTACTTCTTTAAGTGCAGTAATTAAGTCCCATGGTAGAATATTTATCCAAAGACTATGCCCTAAAAATTGAATACAGAATATTTAAGGCCAGAATCTTTTTAATCATAGCTGACTTGGGAGAGGGGAAGGGAGCTAAACAACATTAAGCAGACACGAGATGAACTGTTCCCTGTAAAAAAGAAACATCAGCTTACATCTCGTATATAAGGTGTTATGTTTAGACTCAGATTTGATGTGATTGAGGAGGTCTATAATCAAAGGCAATCTAGCCGTGACCTCCTTATTTTTTGTATTTTATTTTTTAGGCATAGTGATAGTGTGCTTCCCTTTTTTAAGATGTAGTATAATGTCATTTGTTGAAGATTTCTAGCATGTCGATGGAAATTTGATCATTGTCGTTTAGCCCCAGATTGAAAAAAACCCCTATGATTAAAGGCATTCCAGTCATGATCATTCCATTTCTATTTTAATTTAATGTGTCTAGGATCACCTTATTTTAATACGCTCGTTTCTCTTTTTCAAGCTGATAGTTGTAATTAGAGGGAAATTCAGGTATCATTTATTGCGGGTCAAGCGGCTATACAGAGGATCCTTAGTTTGTTTATATAGTAATTGATAACTAATGTCACTAGACAAACATATACAACGGAACAGTTGACCTATACTAGTCTTTCTATTTATGACATAAAAAAATAAAAAAAGGTTTTTAATTACATACTCCAACATTGTTAACGGGTTAATACGAAAACTATATATTAAGTTATTTGTCTATTAATTCACATATATTCTTTCATTGGTGTATCTTTCCAAACATCACGCTTAAGTAAATAGTTATATATGTATGTGTATATATATATATATGTATGTGTATATATATATATATATAGATATATATATATATATATATATATATATATATATATATATATATATATATATATATATAAGATGTGACCGTGAGAAGGGCTTGATTCCTATTTATAGTGATTGTATTTAGAAAAGATAGTAAAAATAATACAAGTAACTTTAAAACAAAATCACTTCACCTTGGGATCATGAAATCATTGATACAGGGGTCATATTTAACAATACAAAGAATACCGAATCCTTTATTGACGTTTATAAATATGCTATAATCTCACGATTAAGTATTATATTAAATAAGAAGACTAATGTCGAAAAATAGAATTCATAATAGTATTTGCGTGAAATATTCGATAAAACTCTGACTTACCGAACAAATTACAACCAAAGCACCTGCAACATGTGCATTACCGGTGTTCACACAAAATATATCGCGTTGTATAAAATGGACATAGACGACGCGTTATATATTTTTGTCTTTTATTAAATTCTTTATCTGCTGAGGTTGGCTTTTGCTCTCTGACGTAAAATATTTGTGCACATTTACACATGTATGTATGTATGTATGTATGTATACGTACGTGTGCATGCGCGTATGTGTGTTTACGTATGTATGTGTGTATGTATGTATGTATGTTTACGTACGTATGTATGAGTGTGTGTTTACATATGTAAGTATGTGCGTGTATGTATGTATGTATGTACGCACGTACGTATGTATGTGATGTATGTGTCTGTTTATGTATGTATGTATGTATGATGTGTTATATATATTTTTTAATTTTTAACACATAGGCGTAGGAATGGCTGTGTGGTAAGTAGCTTGCTTACCAACCACATGGTTCCGGGTTCAGTCCCAATGCATGG
>NC_068982.1:110602766-110606046 GCF_001194135.2 Octopus bimaculoides
TGTGTGTTTGTGTGCCTATGTTTGTCCCCCCCAATATCGCTTGACGACCGATGCTGGTGTGTTTACGTCTCCGTAACGTAGCGGTTCAGCAAAAGAGACTGATAGAATAAGTACTAGGCTTACAAAGAATAAGTTCTGGGGTCGATTTGTTCGACTAAAGGTGGTGATCCAGCATAGCCACAGTCAAATGACTGAAACAAGTAAAAAAGAGTAACACATTCTTCTGAGAAGGAGGGGCTATGCTTATGTTGTTGCTTAGCTCTAAATCAACCCTGATCAAGCTAATATATCATCAAAGTCATTCCACTCATGATCATCTCGTCTTTCTACTTCAAGACAGGACAGGACATGTTGCATGTAAGACAAACATTATCCCTTGTGCTTTATTCACTTTTTTGAAGAGGAAACGGTTCGGTTTGAGTGAGATTAATCTGCTACATCGAGCGAGTACGCTCAGACTGAAGAGGTTGATATTGAATTGGAATTCATGCAGATTGACGATTGTAAAGAAAACCCGATTATAAAACTGCTACGTGTGTTTTTCTTTTATTCGGTCAGAAAAGGCGGCTGGTGATTATTCCTTTAATTCTGGAATGTCTCCTCCAGTCAGGTATGTTCGATACAGTTGATAATCTGGTTGAGCTTCTGTTAGGAAACCATAGGTAAGGAAAAAGTTGAAGGTAGCTGCTGTTTTGAATAGGAGAGGCTGAAAAGTGTTTAGTGAAAGCTTTAGTGGGGATATTCTTTATTAATGATAGGAGGTCAAGAAACAGGCGTATTTAGTTTGGTTAGGAATAATACACAGTTTGATAGACAAAGAAGCAAGAACAATCGAACAGCAATGGAAATGTTGCCTAGAATGTTTGTGTGCAAATATTCTAGACAGCATATGTATCCATATTTTTGTAGATAGAGCATGAAACTTTGTGTACAGCCGTTTTGGCGCTGCCCATTTGGTATTACGATTTGACGCTGACTTACTTGACATTAGAAGTTGTTCCTCCCCAACTCTGTCTCTCTGTGTTTGATCATATTTTTTATGTGTATAAGGAGAAGGGAAAAATGTATGTGAATCGGAATCAGTTAATAAAATCGTAATCTCTCTTTCTTTCTCTTCCTCTTCTCTCTCTTTCTCTTCCTCTTCTCTCTCTTTCTCTTCCTCTTCTCTCTCTTTCTCTTCCTCTTCTCTCTCTTTGTGTATCTTTCGGCGCACGCACGTTTGTCTTGTGCCAAAAATTACTGGTGACGAAAAACAGGTTCAATGTCCAGTCAACCGTGTCAAGTCACCAGTGTCCAACGTAGGCAGTAATCTTATGAGAGTGATGTGTATTACGGTTACTTTTGATTATTTTTGCGATGTACGCCCTTTGCATACATATGTACAAATGCGTATAAATATTCAGATGAATAAATATTTTATTTCTAATATTTTTATCCGAGAGGGAGGAACAGTGTTTGTGTTTGCTGTTGTTTAGCCTTTATCGAGCAGACGTATGGTCAAAGACATTCCACCTATAACAGCCATTCCGTAATCTAGTATGTAATATATTCTGTTAGGGTTAGGGTTAGGGTTAGGGTGTTGAAATATGGTATAAATGTGTTGAAATATGGTAACTCATTTGCCTTGCTTTTTTGAAGATTTATATTAAGTAATTTTGTACCAAATTTTCCATGCAAAATACGGGTTGCGACTTATACACGAGCACAACTTATACACGAATAAATACAGTATATAGACGCACACATATACGCGCACAAAGACACAGGCGCGCGCGCACACACACACACACACACACCTCTCCTCCCTTATACACATATTCCTCTTGAAAGACTGTATGTTCGCAGTTGCAGAAAAAAACATATGCAGGGATGGGGTTTTTAGAAAGTAGACTGAGGAAGGAATCGCAGTTGGGATTATGTGGGCCTGGGGTGAAAGGATGTACACAGTATGGATGACAAGAGGAATAGCTGCATTGGGGAGGTGGGATACGTGTGTCTAAATGTGATAAGATTCTTATTAGACATAGCTACAGGAGCAGCAAAGTTTTCAGTACAACTGTAACTAACTTTAACATTATTTCATTGAAGATTAGGTAAAATTTATTATTCGTGGGTGTATTTCTTAAATGAAGTTTAGCAATCATCTCACAATATCAAAATAACATTCTGATATAAACGTGAATAAGAAATATATTTTATTGATGTTTTCTATCTGCAATATTTTGTCTGCATATATAATATATTTTCTTTAAAGCTGTTTTTAATGCATTCTTATAAATAGCAAAGCAGTTGAAAGACTCCTCGAAAGAGAATACATCAAAGATTCGTTCGAAAATCTTACTAAATTTTATAAAATAGTAAAGTTAGATGTAGATCAAAGTTTTTATAAATGTATTGTAAAATTTCATTGGGTAGGCTACATGGGTTGTATTTTCCAATGTTTAATTTTTCTGTTATGTTTAAGAAATTAACAATATTTATGTTGGTACTAACAAAGTTATTTAAGTTAAATCTTTAATTTATGTTAATTAGGTCTTTCCTATCTAGAAAGAGGCTGTTTTTATTACGTGAGATAATCAATCCATCGAATTTTGCTCGGAATGAGTCTATGATGAATAAAACTATTAACTTAGATTTCATCAAAACATCTAATGGGATGACAAATAGTTCCGTATTACTACGTTTGACTAAAAAATGAATCATAAAAAAAGAAGTAATTTTCTAGAGTGCATAATTATGTTATGTACACACTCATAATTAGGGTAAATATATAGAATTTTAAAACCATTTGAAGACGTTCGGCTAGAGATGGGTAAAACTCAACGATATCAAATCGTGTGTATTTACTGTTATGCTTATCATTTCCGCCATTAAGCCACTTTATAGCAGAGATACTAGTATTCTAAGGGCTTGGTTGGTGGTTTGTTTAATGCTAGTTTTAATCGATCCTAAAATAGCCTTGTTTTAACTAATTTGCTTTTAGCAGGATTTATAAGTCGGAGTTTCGGTCTGCTAAAAGTTATTTTTATGTTTTCTTTTTAATGTTATTTTGAGGTTAGCCGCAAATTCTTTCTCTTCTCTGTTAATTAAATTATATGTATTATTTTTAAATATGTTTATGTAAAATTGCCAGAAAGATATCTTGTAGACGTAGGGTTTTCTGTCTTACATATTTTTGCTTCATCAGATAATATATATATATATACGTTAAGAATTTTCAAAAATCTCATCTTCTTTTCTAATTGTCATAGAAGTCATTAGAATATTTCTTACATTTTAC
>NC_068982.1:110606056-110606937 GCF_001194135.2 Octopus bimaculoides
CCGCGGGTTCATAATTACTTCCTGTCTCGAGAACATACACTTTCCGTATCATACATCTTACAAGGTGATCTGTTTTTTTAAGCTGCTTGATACATACATACATACATACATACATACACACACACACACACACATACATACATACATACATACATACATACATACATACATACATATGCTGGG
The DNA here is from genome assembly GCF_001194135.2 of Octopus bimaculoides. Taxonomy (NCBI): domain Eukaryota; kingdom Metazoa; phylum Mollusca; class Cephalopoda; order Octopoda; family Octopodidae; genus Octopus; species Octopus bimaculoides. The sequence goes on from NC_068982.1 coordinate 110,606,240, forward strand.
TGTTCGGACTAATTATTTTAGGAACAGCTTGATTTATTGGTGAGCAGTCAACGACTTGGGAGATCATAAACATTAAAGACGTAGCTGAAGAAAAGTGAGCTGATATGGAGGACTGGAAACCATCTGAGTATGCGAAAAGAGTTACCTGTTGCATGATGATTCATGCGCCAGAATTCATCTACCATCTTTGAACAGAATCTTAGGCTCAATTCAAACGGCTATGTGAAGCTGCTGGAGACCAGTCAATCCCAAGCTGGTAAGAGTTCTTGCTGGAAGGTCATATGTGTGACAGCAAGATTCGATTCCTTGTCATACCTCCGGAAACATAAAAAAAATGGTTATCGGAGAATTTCTACGACTTCACCAGCCCCAATTTAAGGTAACTTAATTCCATCGATTGTAATTCTATGGATTACAATTTATGGGGCGCAGTAGAGAAAACACTAACCGCTCTGCCTACAATACCAAGGCCTGAGCTGGTGGCGAAGGTCAATGAAGTGTTCAGAGATATTCCCAGGGACACAGTGAAGAACTCATACGCCAGGTTCCGGAGCGATAATCTACTTGTTTCTTTTTTTTTGATTTAAAAATAATACTTTTATTTTTGGATGGAGTATTGTATTCTTTCCCTTATATACAAACTATAAAATTTAGTCCGAACACACACACACACACACACACACACACACACACACACA
>NC_068982.1:110607391-110608142 GCF_001194135.2 Octopus bimaculoides
CACACACACACACACACACACACACACACACACACACACACACTTATATGTAATTTTTTTAGGATGAATCAAAGTATTTTGTGGGGCGAATATAGTATGTTGTTCCAACATCAGCTTGTAGTTTGCAGACTTTGCTTAAAAATTAAGGAGTGTTCATTGTAAACAATGAATAAAATTTGTGGGAAATCAGATACGTTCATTATTATGACTCAGATTGAATGGTATAAAATATTTAATTTTGATTGAATAAATAACGTCTTCCAATTATATAGACTCTAGTTTGACGAAACACGTAACACAAAAACATCAGTAAATCAATGTTGAAATTATCAAGCCCCAAAACGTTAAAGGCCTGGGTTAGATTTTGGTTTGAGGTTAAGATTTAAGTTTGGATTCTAGGGTTATGATTAGGGAAATATCTTCCAGAAACGTATTTGTTGATCGCAAAGTTGTCATATCTGTGTTGGCACAACTTATTCAATCACTGGGCGTTAAGAAGATCACTATGTCGATTTCGAATTAATAAAATGCATTATCAGCCAAATGCTTGCGTAACAACATGGTGTTTATTAAATATTATCTGGTAAATAGAATATTTATCTTTCTTTGTATATATCATTACAAATTTACAGTTTCCAATAAAATTCCAATCGTTATATTTTCAAACATTGGGGTTTTCTTGAACTTTGCCAAATATTTACACTAAATATTTGAATTGCCATCTGAAAAAAAAAAAAAAAAAAAAAAAAAA
>NC_068982.1:110608856-110616092 GCF_001194135.2 Octopus bimaculoides
CCCATTTGTCTCAATCTCTCATTAATTGGTAGACGTATGTCTTCATAGAGAAATCAACGCAGTTACGACCATGACGAGTCCAAAGTAGGGGATTTACTAATGAGATCCTTCTTAACTCTCCAGAAGAGTTCAGCAAAGCGAACTCTTTTTTTCTCAAATGGTGAAAACTTTTTTACAAGTTTTGGAAACTTATTGTACAGCATCTGTTTGGTAGGGTTGTTCTTCCAGAGTGTTCTTTATAAAGGGTATCTGGAAAAGGCTTTAACAAGTGTGTTCCCACCTCATAGAACCTTAGTGGGGTTTACAACACTTCCCAAATGTTTTAAATTTAAGTGGGAATTCATATATTAAAACACAACAGAAAAGGTGAGATTAACAACATACCCCTAATTATTCCATCTGTACTGTTGTTTCTTGATGTTCCTTTCACATATTTCACGTCGTTCACTATCACATTGATGCTAGACTACGAGGTGGTATCAAAAAGTTCCTGAACTAGTTCTGTAGCGCGCCAACAGATGGCAGCATACTGTTGCGTGCGCAGTGGAAGCTAGCAGTGACCTTCATGAGGCAGTGTGACGAGTGACATTGCTGTGTTTATTTCGCAAGTTGCGAAATTTTTTACTTTGTGATCACGTGTATGCTATAGTCTGCGATTTTTGTCATGGACAGGAAGCAGGAACAAATAGTCAACGTAAAATTTTGCGTTAAACTTGGGAAGTCTACTACAGAGACATTGAACATGCTTCGGCAAGGTGACAATTTAGAAGTAGATGATGTTAAAACTTAGGTAAAAGAGTAATTTTTTATGAAACATAACTAACCCGGAAACTTTTGGATACCACCTCGTAAAATCGTTGCTTTCGGACACGTTTCTCATTTTAATCCATCCAACTGACGTCGCTGAAATTTTACAAGAATTTATTGTCTCATGTTCCTTTAAAAGATCAACTCATTGATCACTACATTTCCTTCTGAGAACTGTGGTTTATATTTTTCCCCTTCAAACCATAATTACCTCTCTGTTCCCATCCTATAAATACAATTAGTTTTTTTTTAAAGGGAGCCTATTTTGCCATTTGCAGTCTTAATTAACCCCGGCTGCTGTATCATGCAAAAGTAATGTGTTTTTAGTTATTTACACAAGCAATTTCTATGCAGACAAAATTGTATATTAGCAAACAACATTCTATAAAGACAATCTATAATAACTGATACAAAGTCACTTTTATTCCACTCTTTTAGCTCTTCATATCTCCGGGCTACGGCCATGCCCCAGCATAGCCGCAGCGCATAGACTTGAACAAGTAAAAGAGTATTTTAAAAGTGTTTTACTGTTGTTAATGTTGACTTTGTAAAAAAATTCTTAGAAACATAAAATGCACGATAAGCAAAATATCACGTTGATTAGAACTTTATTTATTGTGAGCCTTGAGTCTGATACAAACTCGAAATTGTTTTCCCACTATCTAAATATAGTGTTGTTTGTGACAAAGATCACGCCTTGCAATATCAAAGCGGTTACGGGCTTTTGATAGTAGGGAAGTCATCTGACTAAAAGCAGATTAAGCAATAGCATAAAACTTTACTCACTTCTAGGAAAGTGGTAACTTCCTAGTAATTTCACTACTTCCCCATAGATTATTATGACTATGTTTGAATCTATCTTTAAACATTTCATCACTGCAATTCAATGAAGCTTTCCCGTAACGTAAGGGCAATATAAGTGGCTTTTATCTGAAATGGATCCACCATCAAACCTAAATCTCTAGTAAGTCGCTGAATTGAATTTTAGTATTATTGTACATATATTTCAAATACATGTATTTCAAATACTCAACACATGAAAGAAGATTATAATCTTACAGTGCAATACCAATGGAAACCATGGGCAGAAAGAAACCAGCTTGTGACGTTCTATATTGATATTGAATAACTTGTGTTTTCCAATGAATGCAGTAATAGACTCTTTGCAAAGTTATAAGGTTACAGTTTTCTACTTGTAACTGTTTGATCAGCAAATTAAGCTTTTGAAATATACCTGAAAGGTAAAAATATATCACATCTAAAAATAGCCAAGTGTTCACCTATCTTTTATTATACACAAATGACATATTGCCGTTTACAGGTGGTGTATACTACGCAACTGGTACTTAATTTATCGACTCCGAAAGGATGAAAGGCAAAGTTGACCTCGGCAAAGTTGACCTCGGTGAAGTTGACCTCGGCAAAGTTGACCTCGGCAAAGTTGACCTCGGCAAAGTTGACCTTAGAGCATAAAGACAGTCGAAATACTGCTAAGCATTTCGCCCAGCGTGCTAACGTTTCTGCCAGCTCGCCACCTTAATACATATGTGACACATTGGCTTCGTAATGATCTGTGTTGATATAGTAAAATCGTTGGTTAGATATTAAATGGAATTTGTTGACATTTTTCTTTCACACAGGCCACACACAAGAAATTGGGATAACAAAAGAATAGACAATCATGTTATGAACTTCAATAGCTTACAGCTGTTTTTATTATAAGATGCAATGCACTTATATGCAAGTGATTGAGTATCACCTTACAACTTCATCGGAACTTCAAACACGAAGAGTAGTTTATTTGGAGAGACGTTTATATTTATGTGTATAAATACAGAAAAGCATTACCAATGAAAAAGCATATGCATATACTGGAAATAAAGTTCAGCAGACTGAGGGGGAGAAGCCCCTCCCGGAATTAGAATAAGATATGGGGTGGGAGCGCTAAGCAGTGATATGTACAAATGCAATGTTATTAGTTCGAATAGGCTGATAGCACGTTTACAAGTTCGGACTTGTAAACACGCCATTCACTGTGTTTTATCATGGAGAAAATTTCTCGTTGTAGACAAATGGTGTAAACACATCTAAATCAGTTCGATGCGCCACCTATCCAGACTCTGAGAAGCAAGTATTTCGGAGTGGTTATCTCCTCTTCAGTCACAGAAACCGAATGGCGGCTCTGGGAGCTGATAAGAGAGACAATCTCTCTCATGTAATTCCAGTCAACATACGTCGACTGGTAGCGCAAATCGACTGCTCATCGTAATTAAATTTATACAGATCATTACTAAGCAATGATCTGTATAAATTCAATGTTATTACCATCCCGTAATTTAATTACGATGAGCCGTCGATTTCTGTGACTGAAGAGGAGATAACCACTCCGAAATATTTCTCACAGTCTGGATAGGTGGTGCTGCAAGCTGATTTAGGTGTATTTACACCATTTGTCTACAGCGAGAAATTTTCTCCATGAGAAAACAGAGTAAACGGCTTGTTTACAAGCCCGAACGTGCTATTATCATATTCGAACTGGCAATAACATGGTACTTATATATATATATATATATATATATATCCCTGCTTAACGCTCTCGCCCTGTAATTTAATTACGGTGAGCTGTCGATTTGCGCTACCAGCCGACGTATGTTGACTGGAATAACATAAAGGAGATTGTCTCTCTTATCAGCTCACAGCGTCACCGTCTGGTTTCTGTGAAGGAAGAGGAGATAACCACTCTGAAATGTTTTATTCAATTATTGGAAAGGAAATGGCATCAATTAAGAAAGGTTAAAAGTTGCATTCTTAAAAGTTTTATTTTGATAACTTACCAAAAACGCTTATTGTTTATATTATAGTAAAGATAACCGTACTAAAATTATAAATATTAAAACAATGCATTAACGTCAGAATTATATGAATATATGGTTGATGTGTAAAAACATACTTGCCCAATGAACAACGCTGCAATATTGAGGATTTGTAATTTCACTCATCAAATTAATACACAAATACATTTATTTAACGAATTTTTGTCTGGACAAACTGTGTAGAATATGTTCACAATGCAACATTTGCAAAGGTATTAAACTAATTTTAAAAAATCAAACAAATTATCTATGAAATTAATTAAAGCAACTCAGTCAATGGAAATTTGGTCTATTAATGTTGTGGGCCAAAAATGTCTGCGAGCCGTAACAAAAACTTAAAACCGAGCCAACGGTGGAGTTTGTGTGTGGTTATTCGATCTGCTAGAGATAGCAGCTAAATCTTTTAACACACACTCAACTGTTTTAAAGTAGGGTACATTGAATAGTGTATCCAGGGGTACACTTTACTCGAAAAATTGATGGACTATCGTAACTGGAATGCCTTTGGATATAGATCTACTTGAGCAAGGTTAAACAACAAAGACTATACTGAATAAGGCTTATATCAAAATGCGGGGTTTAACTGGTGGAAAATGGGTAACCACAGAAAAATGCGTGCCTTCAAGAATCATGGGCTTTCATTTACCGTAAAGAGGACCTTTCCACCGCGAATTTCCTTGTTATTACTCTGAGCTTGAATAATTTTTTGTACCGTCCGTATTGTAAAATCAATAAAGCGGTAAATTATATGCCTAAAAATTTTAATCAGTTCAGGAATATTAACAATTTAGGAATATTTCTCTTAACCATTTTAACATTTCAGCCAATAAGCAAATCTTTAGGCTATTATCCATGTATTACAACGTAACCCTTTCCAAAAGTGTATTCAAAATGAGAAAATTAAATACACTAAAGAACCAATACGATTAGTCAACCATAGGTGTAGAAGTAAGAGATAATGTTGCTTTACATGTATGTATGTATGTATGTACACACACACACACACACACACACACACACACACACACACACGTGGAGGCGCAATGGCCCAGTGGTTAGGGCAGCGGACTCGTGGTCATAGGATCGCGGTTTCAATTCCCAAACCGGGCGTTGTGAGTGTTTATTGAGTGAAAACACCTAAAGCTCCACGAAGTTCCGGCACGGGATGGTTGCGAACCCTGCTGTACTCTTTCACCACAACTTTCTCTCACTCTTACTTCCTGTTTCTGTTGTGCCTGTAATTCAAAGGGTCAGCCTTGTCCCACTGTGTCACGCTGAATATCCCCGAGAACTACGTTAAGGGTACACGTGTCTGTGGAGTGCTCAGCCACTTGCACGTTAATTTCACGAGCAGGCTGTTCCGTTGATTGGATCAACTGGAACCCTCGACGTCGTAAGCGACGGAGTGCCAACAACAACATACACACACATATAAAATAATGAAGTCAAACCAAGTAATATTTTGAATGTATTTAATACGTCTGTTTCAGATAACTGTGTAATAAATGAAAAGAGAACTTCATCTCTTACGCAAAAGGACACCATCTTAAGTAATATTATTCAGTTTTCGTCAAATCCCATATGTAACCGGAAATCGAAATGTTGTTTTGGCAGGATGTATAGGGTGCTGATTATAGCACGCTTTAACTGGAAGTAAGGCCAGCATGTATCGTAGAATAATTTAATAATCATTCTAAGATACACGCAGTGTGCGTTGGTTAACAATATTTTTTGAGTGACAATTCGAATGTAGTGCACAAGTGTTTGGGTTAATGCAATTATTAGTAATTAGATTGGTAGTAGGTTGGTGCTGTTAGAGAGGTTTGATTCACCAAAGAACCTGTCGTACATAAACACTATGAAAAGATTGAACTCTGTATGCATAAAAGACTGCAAACATATTTACTCTATAAACCGAGATCCGATCTCCACTAGTAATTCTTATGTCGAAATAATCTAGTTCTACTTATATAACTATCTTTCGTTCTTTGATTACATTAATTATACTTATTTCGTGACTTCAGTATACCTTTTCACACTATATCTCATTTATGCACTACTCCTCATATTAACAACGCATTTCTTTCGTCAACACAATTATATTCTACTTTTATAATTAGCAACAAATATTTATGCAAGTTCTTTATTTTCTAGCCATAACAGAAATGACTTTCTTACACCTAACGTCCTATATACATCTTTAATTAGTCCCCTACGTAAATAGTAATATAAACTTAACTGCAAAAATAGAATTAACTGAGCTAATTATTATCTTAACCAACTTTTAACCTATTCAATTAGTTACATACATAAATAGCATATTCCATCTATACCATAATATATTTTAATCTGTCTTTTCCATTTCTTTCATCTTAACCACTTTAATTTATCCTCACCCGAATACAACTATTTTCAAGTAACACCATATTCACGCTACCTCAAGTATTTCAAGACACAAACAGCGTTTTATTACCGCTAAGTTAATTAATTTTTTTGAAAGTGCATATCTACATCGCACGCAGAAATACAGAAAGATGTACAATGTAGGTAATTCTACAGCTTATTATTTGAAAGTCATTAGCAATGAGCATTGAGAAGATGTAAAAAAAAAAAGACTAAAATGAAAAAAAACTATTGTTCACTTAAGTAAACCGAAAATTTATCGGAAAGTCTTTCAAATCTCTTTCGAGATAATTGTCATTCATCAGTGATGTACCACCATTCATCGGTTATTCTTCGTGTTTATATTTTTATTTTTACTTAATGCACATAAATAGATATTTTAGGACAATAACATCTGACCCACTCCACTTGTTCTTATAATCTGCAATCCAAAGATTTATAATCTGCATATCCTAATTTTTTCATATACCAGATTGTCATAAAATAACTTACTTCCCTTATCATTAACTCTTTAAGTTTAAAAATAACCCAGCACACTTACTTCTATGAATACTGGTAAGAGACATTATTTGTAAAAATACATCTTACTATTTTTAGTTTCTTATCCATTACGAATTTGCACAATCAAGCACATATGCTTGTTCGCATTTTAACGTCCGTAATCTAGCTCAAATAAATAATAACAAAGGCTCAGGAGCGGCTATAGGCGCAGGAGTGGCTGTGCGGTAAGTCGCTTGCTTACCAACTACATGGTTCCGGGTTCAGTCCCACTGCGTGACAACTTGGGCCAATGTCTTCTACTATAGCCTCGGGCCGAGCAAAGTCTTGTGAGTGGATTTGGTAGCCGGAAACTAAACTAAGCCCGTCGTATATATATATATATGTGTGTGTGTGTGTGTAAGTATGTATTTGTGTGCCTGTGTTTGTCCTCTAGCCATCGCTTGACAACCGATGTTGGTGTGCTTACGCCCCCGTAACTTAGCGGTTCGGTAAAAGATATCGATAGAATAAGTACTAGGCTTACAAAGAATATGTCCTGGGGTCGATTTGTTCGACTAAAGGCGGTGCTCCAGCATGGCAGGAGTCAAATAACTGAAACAAATAAGAGGATAAAAGAATAAAAGAAAAAGCCCAATCCAGTTTCCCTCAGCGG
>NC_068982.1:110617008-110617469 GCF_001194135.2 Octopus bimaculoides
TATGGAGTCACTTAATATCCTTACTATATATATAGATATCTATCAATCTATATATATATATATATATATATATATACATACGCACACACATATACGTACATATGTACATACAAACATACATATATATACATATATATAAAATATCACATCTACATGAGTGACTGTATGGTAAGAATCTTGCTTCCCAGTCACACGGCTCTGCGTTCAATTCCACTGTGTGACACTTTGAGCAAGTGTCTTCTACTATAACCTCGGGATGACCAAAGCCTTGGGAGTGTATTTGGCAGGCGGAAACTGAAAGAAGCCTGTCATATACATATATATATATATATATTTGTGTGTGTGTGTGTGTGTGTGTGTGTGTGTGTGTGAGTGTGTGTGTGGGTGTGTGTGTGTATGTGTGCGTGCGTGTGTGTGTGCGTGCGTGTGTGTGTGAACGTGTGTGTATGAGTGTTTGTGTG
>NC_068982.1:110618288-110619648 GCF_001194135.2 Octopus bimaculoides
ACACACACACACACACACACACACACACACACACACACACACACACACATATATTCGTATATATTCGAGGGTTGTATCGAAATTAATGCGAAAGTGGGCAAAACTTTTTTATTAAATGATATTGCACATGTTGATATTGCACATAGGAACTCTTCTTGTTCTTTTCTCTTGCATGTAAATAATGGGTTCGAAGCAGAAGCAACACGTTGCTTCTGCATTGAGTTCTTGGCAAAGGAGGAGTGCTGGCTGTTCGAAATCCACAAAAGAGAATAGGTTGTTTATGGAGATGACATAATTGACAAAAGCAATGTGCACATATGAATAAAGTCTAAAGAAGACGCAATCAACATTAAAGAAAAAACCCACAATGTTGGAGACCATCAACTGCGATCACTAACAGGAATCTCCAGCTAGTGGACGAATTGATGAGTGTGGACAGATGAGTCACAATTCGTGCGATTGCCGCACAACTAGTCTATGGACACAATGCAATACAGAAGATAGTAGAAGACTTTGGGTGTCGAAAAATGTGTGCAAAGTGGGTACTAAGCAGTTGACACCTGATTTGAAAGATGAAGAGGGCTCTAATCTGCTGGAAATGTTTGAAGCTGTTGAAAACTTGTTTTTTTCCGATCTGGTGACAGAAGATGAAAGGTGGACATATCTTTATGATCTGAAAACGAAGACTTAGACCATGGAATGTCATCACGTCTCTTCTCAAAGTTATAAGAAGTTCAAGAGCAAGGGCTCAGTATAGAAAATCATGGTGATTGTATTTTGGGGATGACAAGGGCTTCATTCTTCTTGATTTTCTGGAACATTGCTGTATCATGAACAGCGTGTAATACATTGAGGCGCTCAAAAAAAGCTTGGAGAAGTGACCGAGCAAGAATCTGAAAACGACCCATATTCACCCGGCAACAAATCAATTAGAAAATTGGGCTAGTCAGTGGTCTGCCATTCACTTTACAGCCCTGATCTGGAACTCTCCCAAACTTCCATCTGTTCCATCCAGTGAAGAACAGCCTTCGGGGGCAACGATTTGATGACACAAATAAAGTGACAATGGCTGTGAAAAAAATGGGCACACCAACACATGCCTGAACTGTTTCAAAGAGGATTCGGGAGTTGGATCTGGTGATGGCGCAAATGCTTGGCTTGTGATGGAGACTATGTTGAGTAATGCTTTTAAACAGAGGAATAGTCACTGTACCAACAGGAGCATTTCGAACACCAACCTGTGTCCGTTAATTAAAAAGTTGGGCTAATTTTTGTATTACTTTCTGTTCAACTTTCGTATATGTATATTTGTGTGTGTGTGTGTGTGTGTGTGTGTGTGTGTGTGTGTGTGTGTGTGTGT
>NC_068982.1:110619920-110620604 GCF_001194135.2 Octopus bimaculoides
CATACACGCGCACACACATACACATCTGAGAGTTGAATGAAATACACTGACCGAAGCATATACATCTATAACTATAAAAGAGAGTTTCTATATGTGTGTGTGAGTGCGTATGTTCCTTATGCATTCCAAAACCGAGTTTCCGATTTTGACGTAAGGGGTATCAAAAGATTCAGTAAGCTTTTGGCTACCAACTAAACTATATTTTCATTCACATATTTGCATTACGAAAATTTAACATCATTTTTCTTTTAATCACCTATTGTAAACGACATTTTATATCACTATCATAATGACAATGATGTCACATTTTCTGTATGAGTGTGTCTGCACGTTCGTTACCTACGTTAGGCTGATGACTGACAAGTATATGCGTGTGACGGTGTATGTATCTCTGTCAGTATACATGCATTTTTGTGACGACTGATACACACACACACATCTAAAGACAGAGACAGACACAGACACACACAGGGACAGAGATAGGCTTCACATGTGTGTTAATGTACGTGTGTGTGTCTCTTAGTTTATGTATGTAACTTCCCTTCCCCCCAACAGTGAGACGCGCAGATATTGAAACTTCTTTACTTGCGGCTTCGACTTCAAACAAACAACAACGTTCTCTTTCAAGTACTACCAACATGAAGATTTGACTGATTTAACACTACTCACAATACTCGCAAATAT
>NC_068982.1:110621508-110623311 GCF_001194135.2 Octopus bimaculoides
TTTATTGTGTAATTTGTGTTTGTGATGAACGTATTTAAAAACCTGATCTTCGATATAAACTTAAAAGGAAGTTTTCCCATAAATCCTGTCCTTTACCTTTTCTTTCTAGCATGTCCGAGGTGACATTTCCGTCCCCCACTTATTTTTTTCCTAAATTTCTTCCGATTCTTATGTTTGCGATACAGGAGATTACGATTTCACCCACAAAACACTTTCACAATATTTTTATTTTCTTCCTCTCTACACTAAATGAATTTTTTATTTATTTCAAATTTTTAGTCTTGGTAATCCATGGAGAAAAAACAGAGAGTACGAATCTTCAAGAATTTTACCCATCACCTCACCACTTTCAAAAAGCTACACACTCTCAATGTTTCACTTTTAGCTCTTTGGAAAGCAGGGAAGTTTCTTCAGAAATAATATCGTTTACCTGTTGTTTCTAGCATGTCGGGTTTTCTGATGGTGGTCGGGTATTTTTTAAGTCTACTATTTCAGTAGAATTCTATGCATGCGGGAAACATCAGGCAAAAGTGAAAGACTGGGAGATTTTAGCTTTTTGAAAGCTGGTAGGTAACGAGGGGGTGTGGTGGGGAAGGGACATTGAGTGTTTCTTTAAGAAAAATTGAACTATAATATATATATTTCCAAGATTCGTAATCTCTGTATTTTTCTACGTAGATAACAGAAAAAAAAGTTACAAATTAAGAAATTGCGGTGAGGATAGAAGGAAATTAAAATTTTGAAAACGTGGTTTCTGGATTAAATCGTATTAACCCCTTTTATACGATGAAAAAATACATAGTTTCTGATCCTTCTTAAGAACAGAAAGCACTTTCATGCAAACCCATGCAAATTGTACACACGCCCTTCACTATTAAACAAAAGATAACTTCCATTATTCCATTAACTATATATCAACTGTGCCGATTCTGCCCATAAGGAAGGAGCAAATAATACAATGTGCTTGTAGGTCATAACACCCGAGTAACGCCGGGATACATTGCTAGTGTTGAATAAAATTCATACTGAATAATATGGAATGAAGCATAGACAGACACACATTATAGATAAACATGCAAACATATAGTGAATAACACACACTCACACACACACACTTACAATCTCTCTCTCTCTCTCCCTCTCTCCCTCTCTCTATCACACACACACTAAATGAAATACACTTACTGAATAAAATCCGCATATATACTAAATAACACATTGTATGAAACTTATACACACATATACAATGAATGAAATACACATACAATGAAACACACACACATACATACACACTCGCCCTCTCTCTCTCTCCTTCTCTCGTTCTCTTTCTTTGTCTCGGTTTTTGTTTCTCTCTCGCTCTCCCTTTCACTACTGTTCGTTCTGATGCATCTGTCTGTCAATTTTCGCTCTCTCTCTCCTTCTTCTAACTCCTCCCTCTCCTCCTTACCTTTTCTCCCCCTCCCCTCACTCCTTCTCCATTCCTCTCCCTTTGTCCGCACGCGTATATCTGGGATTGTACACTCACTTTGTCTTTCTGTTTTAGTGCTTGAGACGTCTTTTGTCACTGTCATTCATACGCACATGCTAACACCCACCCACATGCGTGCGCGTGTGCATACATACACACACACACACACACTCTCTCTCTCTCTTGCATACACACACACACTCTCTCTCTCTTGCATACACACACACACTCTCTCTCTCTTGCACACACACACACACTCTCTCTCTTGCATACACACACACACACTCACTCACACACACTCACACAACTCACACACATACATACACACACATACT
>NC_068982.1:110624359-110632384 GCF_001194135.2 Octopus bimaculoides
TGGTAGACGGAAACTGAAAGAAGCCCGTCGTATATATGTATATATATATGTATGTGTGTCTGTGTTTGTCCCCCCAACATCGCTTGACAACCGATGCTGGTGTGGTTATGTCCCCGTAACTTAGCGGTTCGGCAAAAGAGACCGATAGAATAAGTACTAGGCTTCTAAAGAATAAGTCCTGGGGTCGATTTGCTCGACTAAAGGTGGTGCTCCAGCACAGCCACAGTCAAAAGACTGAAACAAGTAAAAGAGTAAAAGAGTATGTGATTTGAGAAAGATTTGGTTACTGTTTCTAGCATTTTGAATGACTGCGTAAAAGCAATTTAACAAAACAAACGTTTAGAGATGCCATCCGAATGGAGAAACCAATAGTTAAATAGTGATGGGCATATTTAATATGGTGCATTGAATGTCTAATTAGAAATACTTGTGAGTAAAAGATTGCGGGCTTTGTGGTTATTTAGCCACAGTTTAGTCCTGTGTGAGTGGAGGCGCAATGGCCCAGTGGTTAGGGCAGCGGACTCGCAGTCATAGGATCGCGGTTTCGATTCCCAAACCGGGCGCCGTGAGTGTTTATTGAGCGAAAACACCTAAAACTCCACGATGCTCCGGCAGGGGATGGTGGCAAACCCTGCTGTACTCTTTCACCACAACTTTCTCTCACTCTTACTTCCTGTTTCTGTTGTGCCTGTAATTCAAAGGGTCAGCCTTGTCACACTGTGTCACGCTGAATATCCCCGAGAACTACGTTATGGGTACACGTGTCTGTGGAGTGCTCAGCTACTTGCACGTTAATTTCACGAGCAGGCTATTCCATTGATCAGATTAACTGGAACCCTCGACGTCGTAAGCGACGGAGTGCCAACAACAACAGTCCTGTGTGAGCAGAGATATGATTAAATGAGTTCCAGCCTTGACCATCGCATCTTTTTAGCAGACATAGTGTATAAAGACCAACAGGATGCAACATATCCTTCTCTTTTCAAGATGATAGTGTGTGAATTGAAAGCAATTTGGTTGCTATTTCTAAGACATCGAAAAATCGTATATAGAGGTTTCCGTGTTGATGTTTAGTTTCATTTTAATCCTGATTTAGCAGATCTATGACCAGCGACGCTCTACTCCTAAACAATTTTTTTTTTTTAAATACAAACCACTATACTTGTGACTAAAGTGGTAATTTGGCAAAGTCATCAGAACGTTGAATAAAATACTTTGCTGAATTAGTTCCAGCTCTCTGGTCTCTAAATTCAAATCTAAGTTAACTTTTCCTTTCATCATTTCAAGTTCAATCTAATCAAAATGCCAGTCTTGGGCAGTCGATTGGTGGAATTATTAGAGTATCAGACGAGATGCTTTGTATCTATTCTAGGACTTTGCATTTTGAGTTCAAATTCCACCTTTTGGTGGTGGTGAAACGGGAGTTTCCAGACTCGGTCAACGGTGATAGGACTACACCTACAGTTAGGAGAGAGAGAAACGTATATCTATAACAAGATTAGTTAATTTAATCTCCCATTTTCTTTTTTTTAAACGATAAAGTGTTCTAAGGAAGATTTTATTTCGAACTCAAGTGTCCCGCTTAGAATCGTTGTCGTTGTTGCGGTCGAGGGATTAAATAGAAGCTGTCTCATTTGTCTCGAGAAGGAAACTATTTGGTACATATTTAAAAGTAAAGAATTTTATGGTACTGCTACTCACTCTTATGCAGTCGCTTTCATTGTTACTTCCATAGAAAAAACATTCGATACGGTTAATAGGAAGGCTCTCTGGAGAATAGTCTTTAAGTTGGGTTGCTCTGGAAAGATTGTAAGTACCATTCGATCTATGCATAACAATATGAAGGCATAGGTTTGCTTTAACAGAAAACTGTTGGAGCCAATCTCTGCTGAGTGAGATGTAAAGTATGGTGTTCTATATACTCTCGGCTTCTTAGCAATCTTTTTCCTTATTGTGCGAAAAAATAGCGTTTTCTGATAACAACACTGATATTTATATGATATCGAACAACAAGAAAACTCTTGTACCATTAAAGAACACCATTTCTCTGATTAGATATTTGTTATTTGTAGATGACTGTGACTTGCTTACTCACACTGAAACCGACTTGCAGAAAGTAACGAACTACTTCGCCACACCATATGAGTTTCGGTTAACATGAAAAAACAACAAAAAAAAAACAAAGACAAAACAGTTGTGATGTATCTGCCGGCACATATAAGACTATATTATTCACCTGTCATTTATGATAAAGATCGCGGCTAAGTTTATATATATGGGTTGTATACTCTCCCGGTCCAGCATCCTGGACGAAGAAACCAGCAACAGGATTTGAAAAGCTGTTGATACATAGGGAAGTTGCAAAAGAGACTGGTTACAATCAAATATCATAAAAATGTACAAACATTCAAGTGTACCGGGCAATTGTGCTTACAGATACAAAAAGCAGGCAACATTTAACAGACATCTGCAGCATCAGTGCTTGCGGTGCATAGTAATCTCTTGGATATGGTTTATATCAAAAACAGAAGTGAAGCTGTAGGTCTCTACCATATAGTCTTTACAATACATTTCAAAAGCAGGATTCCTTAGCTATGAGCGGAGTGATATTATTCTTGATGTGGAAAAACAATATAATATGTAAGTTGACTTTCCGTGAGGTCTGTGTAGCAGAAATATGTTGTATAGCAAAAATACAAACGAAGCCATACTTAATAATCACTCATAAATCACCTAAGCTGGTGATTCTATTCATTTTCCCACCCAAGGATTATTTCTCTCGATAAATTATGGGCTGTTATTTATTGATAACTTGATTTGCATTTGACCTTTATAAAAGACTAATTTTCAGCTTTTTCGATGCTCTGAAGAAAAGAAGGAAAAACCCAACACACACACACACACACACACACACACACACACACACACACACACACACACACACACACACACACACACACACACACACACACACACACACATGGTAAGTATATATGTATGCGTGTTTTGTGTGTGCGTTTGTGTATGCGCGCGTGTGTATGTATGTATGTATGCATGTCTGTATGTATGTATGTATGTAGGTAGGTAGGTAGGTGTATATGAATGTATGCATGTTCTTTCCTATTTTTAGATATTTGAAGTCTTCTTGTAAGGAAGGAACTAGTTCCTAACAAAGATACGAAGCTCCATTGGAATATAGTCGACAAAAAACAATGTCATACGCTGAACTTGAAAAAAGTCTCACATATTTTGACTGTTCCGCTTACGCACTGTATTTTTAATGTGTGTCAGCTGGTTGATTTATTTCTCTCAAAACTCTAGCCTTTCCAGATTGTCACCGAGGAATTTACTATCAAAACCAAGGGCACCCATCAGTATTAGAATAAATATGAATTAATAATCTGGGTTGTATGTCTGTCTGTCTGTCTGTCTGTCTGTCTGTCTGTACGTATGTAAGTATTATGTATATAAATGCACATATGACACACACACATACACACACACACATGCGCATGTATAACGATACGATTTCGAATTATGAAAACATTTATCCACTAATAAAATCATATATATGACCATCCTTAATAATGTTAATTAGTTATGAAATATTCAGATCAACCCATAGTGATTTTATTCCTTATAACCATCTAGGTCATGTGCAGACAATTGAGATAATGTATAGGAAGTCTTGTTAATGAATTTCAATATTTTCTCTTTGTTCTTGTTCACATGATTGCTATTTTCTTGAAAAAGATTTTGTGAAAAGAAAGCAAAAGTCATCTAGCTACTAAATCGTTTCAAATACGACAAATGAAGATAAAAGATACACATCACAAGCCATTCAAATAATGTCTAACACTTTGATAGAGAGAAACCTCTCTAAATCATTTCATGATTCATCAATAAAAGTGATGCCGAGAACACAGAAAGTAGACCTATTAGAACTTTCACCTGAAAGATTGTGACATATCACGGCTTATACATATCTTTGTGTTACATTTCATCCTCTACAGCTTCAACAGTGTTAACATTTGATGCAATCCAATAACTTATATTTCGTTCATGTGACTGAAAGGATAGCTCACAGTTTCTACGAAATATATCAAATAGAAAGCATTCTCTATGGAATTGTCAAGAAATCCAATAAAATGAAAAGAAATTGGCAAGAGACCATACATTTGTAGTACCGATCCTTATCAAAATGTTGCATAGTAATTTAATCATTTCGGATTTTCATTGATTTTGACAGGATTTTAAAGAACTCAATCATTTAAATAGTGTTGTATTCGGATAATCAATACCCATAATGTGATAGCTAAGATAAATTAGTTGACCATTGTTCGAGCTGTATGCAACATAAAAACTTAGGAAAGAAATGTTGTGATTTGAAATAAAATCACTGAACATTTTTATAGCTTATGGAACGGAGTGACGTGGATAACGTGAAATACAAATATTCAAAATCTCTCGGCTTCAAAAGTTCGATTCTATTGGAACAAAGTATCCTTTTCTGAGTTCATTTCTTCGACTGCATTGAATAGCTATATAATTTTAGGTACCCTATCACACATTACACACATACCGCGATACGACGCATGGATACCTCTACAAAGTCGCTCGGCCAGTCAGAAATAGCTGACAAATTACTTCAGATCACACGTTACCATCATAAAAATGGAAGATACATTGTACAGCGTAGCTCTAGTGATATACAGACGGAATGATCATGAATGGAGTGACTTTGGTTAAAGGTATGCTAAACCAACAACAAACATAGGCGACTATGATATCTTCTTTTGAACCTTGAAATTTCCTCCATTTGATTTATTGATATAGGTGTTGTTTTTGTCTAGCCCGGGTTATCCATGATCGAATAAACTTTTGATCCAAAAATATTCCAGCTGGGACCATCCCGTCCAATAAAGAGATATAGAGGAATATATTATCCAATCTAATCAATGTAGCAGGCTGTATTTTGATGAAAATTTGGTTGTTAATTCTAATAGGTCGAGCGAATGTAGAAGCTCCTACGTTGGCTCGACGATCTACTGATATAGACTTCATCTGTC
The DNA here is from genome assembly GCF_001194135.2 of Octopus bimaculoides. Lineage (NCBI taxonomy): Eukaryota > Metazoa > Mollusca > Cephalopoda > Octopoda > Octopodidae > Octopus > Octopus bimaculoides. Next base: position 110,629,429 of record NC_068982.1, read on the forward strand.
TCAAATTAGACATGAGCCAAATTTCTAAATTCCCAAGGGATTAGTTCGGACGCCTAAAAGTGTAATCTGGATAGTCTTATCACTTGCCCAAAGTAAAATTTAAGCAATATTTCTAACAGAATGAGTTAACATCTCATAAATTTTCTTTTGTTATTCTAAATAATTATGTGTATTATTTATCATTGTACACAATATGTAAAGAAAATGGCAAGAATCCAGCAAGTATGAACTTAAATATGCTTTGTTTAACGTAACTGGTATTATACAAAATGTTTATTATTCTTTAAGAAGACGCCATCTTCCTATTTCAGAGCTTTAATTAAACATTCTCTGTGTAAAAATGTATTTAGCTTGAATCAAATAAGAAATGTATTACTTCTGATCTACTCAAGAGTTTTAGTTGTAGGCACATTGCTTTGAAATGAATTTCTCATTTAGTACTCTATGATTTCATATTGCGTATGAGAGAACAAAAGGAGCTCAAGAGAATTTATTTAAAAAGATTGAAGATTAAATGAATAAATACAAACTTAAGTGAATTATTTAGTATGAGTGGTCAATGTACAGAAACGACAGAGTATTAAATAAAATATCGCACTATTTAATTCAGATACTTTACATTTTGTGTTGAAATCCTGCCGGGACAGACTTAAAATTAATATAATTATAGGGTCGGTGAAAATAAGTACTGTAATATATTGAGGTTGATTCAAATATATCAACCCTGCGAATTTGTAGACTTGTGTCAAGGAGAAAAATAAACACTGTCGTTGTTGTTTAGTCCCAGATCAACTCTGATCAAGCAGACCTATTACTATAGGCGGCGTTCCAACTGTGATTGTTCGTTTTGATTTTTGTGAGACACAATGTTTCTAGGATTACACTATCTAATATACTCATCCATATTAAAACCCGCTTGCGTGTGATATGAGAGAGATTTGGATGGCTGATACTTCAGGCAGATCAAGTTACCGCATAGAAGCTTTCTCATAGGCCAAAACACTTATATAAGCATCGTGTGTTACTGTGTATATCCAAGTAAAGCCGTAGTTGCATGCTATCTTTTACATCCAGAAAATTTATCCAACTGAATAGCCAAGCAACCATTCAACTGTAGCAAGCTTAAATTGTCTTAAAGAGTATGTAAAATGTATGCACATCTACCAATATTTGCGTAACAACGACGTAACTTTTCTTGAAAATGAATTGGTTAATTCCTTTAGTTATTCAAGAACTTATCGAACCCATTTGTAATATTTGGTACTATGTCACTTCTCAAATCAATCTTTATTAACGGAGGTTGAAATATAATTTAAAGCATCAGGAGTTGATTCCGAATTTTGTTCACTGTCACTCTGTATCAATATTTATTCGAGATGTAAGTGCAAGTATACATCTGCCACCTTTAAGAATCATAGCTGTTTTATTTACTGTTTGAGATATTATCCAACTTGTTGTGTTTCGTCATTTCTTCTGCATCAATATTATATTGGAGCTGTAGTTTCATAAAACATTGTTATTAGTTATCACACACATCTGCCTATCAAAGCAGATGAAACAAGATGAAACAGTGTCAGAGATTGTTTGATAACTCAAAAATATGAAGTTCAAAATTTTAATGATAGGATCATTATTTTCTGAATATGCGTTTAAATCCATTTTTGATACTTGCAGCAATTCTTTCAGCAATTCCATTTCATTCAGGATGATGGAGACTTTTTCATAGGTTTTATCCGAATTTACCAAGCCTTGAACAAAAGAAGTGATTATCACGATATTCACTGGCATGGTCAAACACTAATATGTCTCGAACACCATTTCTGGCAAATACTGTTCTGAATAGTTACCTGTTTCTACTTCTTTATTCTGAACTCATTAATTCTGACTATCCAGGGCATGTACCGACTAGTATTAAGATCAGTCTAAATTCTTGACATTAGCGTGAGCCTTATGTACACGTCCATGCTTTAATTTCTTTACACGTGTGCACTTTTGAGGTGATCTCGCTTTATTCGAACACATATCGGGCATTTTATATTTCGTTCCATATCTTCACAATTAGAAGCATAGTGACCAGTACCAATTTTGAGAAGCTGTATTCACAAAGCCAAAAAGGACACACCTAAGCAGGAGAGTGCAGTTACAAGTCGTCAAAGGTAGTGTTAACATACGTAAAACACACATAGTGTTCAGCATGCAATAAGATCTAATTATGCACTGCCCTTCATGCCTTTCCCCATGTGTACATGTATATTGGTGCGTACATACACTCACACACACGCACATACACACACATACATACATACACACATATATGTACACATATGCGGATACGTGTATACATATATTTGTACACACATATATACATGCAAGACTACCCTGTTTGCTGTTATTTAAATTCCAGTGAGACTTGTTTCGAGATCTAGGAACCGGCTCTTTCTCCATTAGTGAAAAATTCGGAAAATAAAATCAAGAACGTACATAAATACATACATAAGCACACACACATATCATAAAATACATAAAGAAAAAATAAACAAGTTTAACGGTTTTGAATTTCAATTTTTTTCACTGTAATATTATAATATAAAATAAAATGACAGAAAAAGTAAAAAAGTATAATGAATGCATATTTTATTTTATATGTATTTAATGATATATATTTATATATATTATAGAAATTGGACATGGGCGATCGTTGTATTCTTTCTTGTCTTGAGGTTCACAGCCAAACGGCTGGGTAGATTGAATGCAAGGTAAGTAAGAAATATTGAATGCAAGGTAAGTCTACATTAATTCATATATTTGTTTTCTTGGGATTTGCCTTGCATTTACTTTGATTTGTTCTGGCCTTACCCACGATCCTTTATGCAATCTATATATCTATCTATCTGTCCATCTATCTATCTGTCCATCTATCTACACACACACACACACACACACACACACACACACA
>NC_068982.1:110632555-110634736 GCF_001194135.2 Octopus bimaculoides
TTTTCCTTTTTGGTACACATTGCTTACCACTGCCTACATAAATTATATATATATATATATATATATATATATATATATTAATATATATTCGGTCTCTTTTGCTGAACCTTTAAGTTACAGAGACGTAAACATGCCAACATCGGTTGTCAAGCGATGATGGGTGCGTGTGCAATTACAGACACAAAGACACATACATAAAGGTGATGATCGCTTCATCTTGACAGATGATAGCCGTTCCATTAACACACTCACCACACCCTATCACACGGCACTATCATTCCGCTGATGAGCCCTTAGATGACTTTTAAGACCAGCTACTGACTGACATGTTTTAAAACACAAGTGACAGATATCATTCAAGTTTTTCTACATCTTTGCCCTTTGGAATCTGATTCTGAAGGAATATTTTTGTGAACTAGCATATGTATTTTAAGTCCATACATACATACATACATACATACATACATACATACATACATACATACATACAGGACGAGCTTCTTTCAGTTTCCGTCTACCAAATTCACTCACAAGGCTTTGGTGGCCCGAGGCTATAGAAGACACTTGCTCAAGGTGCCACGCAGCGGGACTGAACCCGGAACCAGTTGGGAAGCAAGCCTCTTACCAAATAGCCACGCCTGAGCCTACACACACACACACACACACACACAAACACACACACACTCACACACACACACACACACACACACACACACACACACACACACACACACACACACACACACACACACACATTTCTTTAAAATTCATTTTGTTCCATTTTGAAATGCAGTACAGTAGCGAAGAGTTTTGTTTTGGGCAATCTCGTTACGGGTTTTCGTTAAAACGATTTTTTTAAATACCCCGTGAATTTCATTATAATGGTATTTCATTATAATGGTATTTCATTATAATGGTATTTCATTTCTATCTTCTTTTAATTATGATTAATACCTTTAATAAATAGCGTATAGAAAAGCCATCATGCAAAAGTATTCTTGAAATAGCCTTTACATTTGCTTCAGTTGTTAAGGTAACTTCTTTTGGACATCATAAATCTGAACTGTTGGCTTTGATACTAACGTCAGTTATATATGCTAAAATATTCTTTTGTCGAACACTTCATGAAAATGGAGTACTGTGTCTATGAAATGATGCAAGTGACGATATGCCGTTTGAATAATTATCAATGTAACTTTCACAGAAATTCACAAGTTCAAGACAAATTCTTATTGCTTCTTATTCTTTGGTAGTTTTACAACCATAATTCTCGCTACGAAACAATGAACTGGTGATATACTGATCATTATTCAGATGGCATATCACCGCTAACTTCACTTTATAAACGCAATGTCCCATTTTCATGGGCTTTCCAACAATAAAAGGCATTCAGAAGTGCTGTGTTATTCTGTATTTATCCAAGTAAAGCCGCCATCACATGAGATCCTATCCTTTAAGTTTAGAGACTGTATTCAACTGAATAGCCAAATTCTGATATTGAACTGCTAGTAATTCTAAATAGTGTTAATCAGAATGTAAAATGCATGTAAGGATATCAGTATTAGCATAACAATAACATCAGAAGAAGACTAAAATTACGAATACCACTTCGCAAAATTTCGTTTTGATATTTTCAAAGAATATAAATACTCGCAATTCCTAGCGTCTCTTCTTATTCTGTTATAGATTTCTACTTCGAGCAAACAAATTCATAAGGGAGTGATCACAGCTGATAGAAGAGTGGTGGTTGGTACTTATTTTATTAAATTCGGAGTGGGTGGATGAAAGGTAAAATCAACACCAGAATTTAAAAGAATGCAAATGGGATGGAAAAGCATTTAGTCAAGTAATCCACTATGTCAGTCATTTCCCGTCTTGTTCTTGTTCTTGTTCTTGTTCTTTTTGTTGTTGCTGTTGTTGTTGTTGTTGTTGTTGTTGTTGTTGTTGTTGTTGTTGTTGTTGTTGTTGTTGTTGTTGTTGTTCTTCTTCTTCTTCTTCTTCTTCTTCTTCTTCTTCTTCTTCTTCTTCTTCTTCTTCTTCTTCTTCTCCTCCCTCCCCCATTCGCCAGGATAATGAACTCAGGACGTAAAGATACGCAACTAAATATGGCATGGCATTTTAATGGACGCTTTGTCGCTTCTGCTTTGATATTGAGAGGAACATCGAAGACTTGGTTTAAAA
>NC_068982.1:110635070-110650874 GCF_001194135.2 Octopus bimaculoides
ACATAATGTACAGGGTTATCCAAAAAGAATGAACCGATTTCATTACGCAATATTTTAGCAAGGTAAAGTAATAGAAAACTCAAGCTAAGTCACAAGTATTTACTCACAATCAACTTTTATTTTCTGTCTTACAAGTGTTCAATGTGGACACCACCTGCAGCACGGGCAACATCAGTGCGATAAGAGAATTCCTCCCAGACGCATATCAGTATGTCACGATCCACTGAGTGTGTGATCCACCGTGTGCGATTTTTTGTTGTGAGGACATGTAAAAGATCGCGTTTATGTTCCACAGCTACCCACTAACTTCGATGACTTTAAACATCGAATAACAACAGCTTATCACTGCCGTTGGGGTAAGGCTTACACTTGGCTAAGATCTTCCAATGGATGTTATAGTTGACACCTTTTTCTTTTAAGGACCATATATAACTGGATAATTTGGTTGTTTTTCTTTTTTAACCAGTGTCTGAAGCTCATACACAGCTACTCACGCATGCACACACATATATAGAGAAATTAGGAATCAGTTGATGAGTTACTCCATTACTAATCAGAATTTCATGCACATGTAAATTGATAAAATAATGCGTCCGTAACATGCCAGGTAGATCGATACACTTTGGTCGAGGCAGATCAATGGTAGTTGACCAGAAATATCATTATTACTGGCTGAAGTGCTATAGCGTAAGGGAAAGAATATAATCCGACATGTGGCTATTAGGAAGTACGCTTGTTGAATCCGTTGGCCCTTGAGTTAGTTGGCGGTCGATCTCAGAGATAAGAAAGCTGTCCAAGAGGAATTTCCCCCGATGACGACAACTGGACAACATTTTTGATCTCCAGTTAAGTGCTAGCTGTTTTAACACCCGGAACCTTTCAGTTTGGCATAGCTTTCACTAGGGGAATCCTTTGTATGAGATATTATTTTTTACCACTGTTTCGATTTATTGAGTGAATGCAAAAAAAAAAAATAAATAAATAAAAAAAAAACGTTGGGGAATACTTATGCAAGCAAATGCCTTATTACATCAAGATACGAAAATACCAAACTCCAATAAGAATAGAATATATCTGTTATTGTCTTCCATACATGCTGATGAAAAAAAAAAAAAAAAGACAGAAAGAAACGAAAAAGAAAAAAACGAAAAGTATAAAACACCAAACGAAAAAGAAAACATCCGGCTTTAATTTAGTTTTTCCCCGTGTAATTTGTTCCTTGTTTAGCTTTTTAATGTTCCAGGTATTTAGATATGCTTTCATTGACTTAGCGATTACTTATTTTACCGGTGGTATCTCTGAATATTTAATTTTAAAAAGAACATCTTTAACGACCAGCTGTGGTCCTTTTAAGTGGACGTAGCAGACACAAAAATAAAAAAAATGAAGATGCTTTTATGTCTCATGCGCAGAAACGAAAATACTAAGTTAGAGAAAATTTTCTTGGTTGTTGTCATTGTTTAATCTCAGTTCTGCGCTGATGGAGCAAATATATAACCAAAGGCGTCTCGTTTTGTTATATAGCATTCTTTAAGGTGCCCTATCTTTTGTTTCATTAACATACTAAAGTGTGATTTAAAGGGAATGTGGATGCTACTTCTAGCAGGTCGAGTGCCCACACAGTGGCTTCTCTGTTGGCTTGAACTTTCGTTAGTAATTTCTTAAAATTTCGGATCGATTGAGTGTAATACTAATTGTCACTAAGCCATAGTGTAGGTTATACTTTTGACAGGATACTCTATTTTTATCGACCCCAAAATGACAAGCGGCAACGTTACCTTGTTGAGATTTGAAATCAGAATGTAAAGAGCTGTAACTAAATAATGTCAGAGTACGTATTTTGTTCGGCGCTCTAACGATTCTGCCGACTGAGAGTTAATGTTATCAAAGAAACTTCCATCGCAAAGCTGAAAATGTCAAAAACTAACGAGGTATTACCAACACATCAGTCTTGATCTTCTGACAATAAGCTACATCCTTCCTGCTTGGCTACTACATTACCAAGAAATGAGTAGCAAATGAGTAAATGAAGCTCTTCGATGAAATCGTTTTTACATAATTATTACTTTATTTGCCTCTTTTCCTGCACTCATTCTTTTTATCTTCATTTACTAATAATTATTTAATCTCCTCTTTTTAAATCTCCTTATTTTAATATGTTCTCCTTTATTATTTCCTTTTTAGTTTTGTACCGCTTCCTTTTCTTTTCCTGTGATATTTTCTTTCGATATTCCAGCAGTTCTGACTCACCAGTGTTTTGTTTAATGTATCTTCTTTTCTAGTTATTCGCTATTTGCTTTAATCGTATTGCTCGTTCAAGTAAAAGTAGTCACTTCCTTCCCATGGCGTCTTTTTATATTCGTACACCGAACATAAGACGGAATGAAGCTATTGTCGTTGATATCTGAGCCGGTGTGCAGGTACGTGTGTATGAAGAAATGTGTATGTGTGTCTTATACATACATATATATATATATGTAAGTATGTATGCATATATGTATGTGTGTGTGTGTGTGTGTGATTAAGCGCGTGGGGGTAAGTGTGCATTCGCTTATCTCTAAGCAAATAAAAAGCATAGGTGCAATCAATGATGGGTGAAAGGAAGCATAAAATGGACTTGTCCTATTTTCAGAACGAAGATAATACTTTGTTGGGAAATACTTTCCCCTTGATATTCTGTACTTCCATCTCAAATGTCAACGGTCAATTTGACTGATTACGATACGAACACAGACTCTCTCTCTTTCGTCTGTCTCTCTCTCTCTCGCTTTTCCATGCTTTCTCTCTCTCTCTCTCACGCGCGCACGCACAGAAATGCATAAACATAGAGAATTCCAGAAAGCAACAGAACGGTTGGCAAAACATTTTTGACATAGTAAATTTAGTAGAAACGGTAGAGCGTCCGACTGACTGTATTGCGAAATTATTTATCTCGTTTCTGTAGTATTAACCGGAACCAACTCAGTCTTTAAATCACTCTCTTTTCTTTTACTACTTTTTTTTTCTGGTTTCACTTTATTTGACTGCGACCATGCTACCCCAGTTCTTCATTACTTATTTCATTATAGACATTGAGGTAAACAGAGATAATTCAGTTGGAGATTAATAGTGCGGGATATTTATGTCCGAATGTGCCGGTTCTCATTCTACGCAGCAAATGCATTAAAAACATACCTGCATACCAACATACATACATACATACATACATATATACATACATACAACGTACACACGCACACGCCTCTAATGAGAACCCAATAAGGCTCTAAAAATCGATTAAGGTTGTTCATCGTTTTTTAAAGGTGATGCTTCAGCATGGCCGCAGTCAAATGACTGAAACAAGTAAAAGAATAAAAGAATAAAAGAATATATATATAAGGTTGTGTAAAAAGTAAGCAACGTTTTGAACCATGAAGAATTTGTTCTGGATTTTTGCAGAGTTTTGAATTTTTTTAAACATTTTTTTGCAATTGTCTGATAATACAGACATAGAATTGCCCAAATGCATCAATAAATTAGCATTGATATTTTTTTTCACCGTTGCTACAATCATCTGAAATGGAACTGTGAAAGCGCGATATTCGAGCAATTTTGCTATTCAACTTCAAAAAAGGACGTAAAGCCGTTGAAACTGCTCGCGATATCAATGAAACGTTTGATGAGGAAATGACCAGTGAGTGGCCAGCTTAAAAATGATCGTGAGCGTAGCGGATGCCCATCTGTCGTCGATGACGGTCAATTAAAGACCGTCATTGAGAAAGATCCACGTAAAACCACTCGAGAATTGACAAAAGAACTTCAAGTTAGCCAGAAAATTGCCTGCAACTATTTGCATGCGATCAGAAAATGAAAAAAGCTCGACAAATGGGTACCACACGATTTGAATGAAAATCAGAAAATGCGCAAATATGAAATTTGTTCGTCGTTTCTTCTCCGTAACAAGACCAATCAATTTCTCGACCGTATTGTAACTTGTTGGTTGTAGCCCATGTGGAAAAAGGAAGTTTTGTCGCAGAATGAAATGATACTTAATGATTCTTGCTTAGTGTAATAATATTGATTCCAAATTTTGGTACAAGACCAGCAGTTTCGTGGGTAATGGATAAGTCGATTACATCAACCCCAGTGCTTAACTGATACTTATTTTATCGACCCTGAAAGGATGAAAGGTAAAGTCGACCTCGGCAGAATTTGAACTTAGAACGTAAAGACGGACGAAATGCCGCTAAGCATTTCGCCCGGCGTGCTAACACTTCTGCCAGCCCGTCGCCTTATTTAGAGTAATAATATTGAAATTAACTAAGAAAAACAGCTGAAAGCCAATTTCTTTTTGCTTTAGAAATACAAATCAAATTTTGCACAAACTTCTGCTTGAATCTGCCAAGTAGAAAATATTTCCTTGTTTGCAGTATTTATTTTCGTAAATATATCAAAGGTTCCTTTTAGACTGGTTTCTTTATTTATATATCTTGGTTATATTTGATATAGAAACTAGCAACTCCAGGAAAGGTTTGAATTGGTTCATAAATGAATTTATGTTTTGCAAATTCAATAATTTTAGATTGGGGTTTGTTCTTTTAGCACATTTATGAACAAATGTATCACTTTTATTGTATTAGTGAAATTGTATAGTATTATTAAAAAATTCTAATCTTTTCAAGTATTTCGTATCACACTGCTTAGATACGAGAAACTTGAAAAGAATTAGCATGCGTTTATCTGTTTGGGCGAATTTTCATCTATATATCATTAGATATTAGAACTGAACATCAGGAGTTTAAATTTATCGGTAATTTAAAAAAAAAGTTACTCAGGGGACATATGAATTTCACTAATGTTTGCTTCAGAGGAATCAAATGGATAATTATTTAATGAAAGAAAATAAAATCAATAGTGGTGAATGGTAGGGAGGAAATAGAACTTATTTTTGTAACGAAAAATTCTTTATTCCTGTTATGTATGTACATATTGTAAGGTTATATCATTTTTCAGAGATATGCTTGCCAACCCTGTATATCATAAGTGATAGGTAGCCAGAAAAAAACACTACTTTTCATAATTTGTCAATCAGAATACAGAACTATGTTATATTAGGGAAGACAGCACTTTCATACTTTCATACCCTGACTTTGTCCAAAACAAAAACTTACCTTTTGGATGAAAATATATTACATTTAACCAACATAATTTGTTGGAAAATTTAATTGGAATCTATTTTAGTAATGAAAAATATATATCCGAGAACCGGTTGCATAAATGCCCTATTATTACTTTTCTCTCTACCAAGCGGTGAATAATATTTTGACATATTTAATTTCTTCTCGAGAACCAAGTTTATAAAGGAGGAATGCATTAGATGGCTATTTTCTTCTATTCTTTTACGTAATTGGAAGTAATATTTGACCCCATATTAAAAAGAAATTTATGGGTTATAAACATAAATTACATTTATGAAACTGAACGATATTTGAATATAAGGTGCATTAATACTAATTATTCAGGTTACTAACAGAAACTAATAGAGCCACTAATGCTAACCAATGTAGCCAGTAATACTAACTATTATAGCTACTATTAATAGTTATTATAGACACAAATGCTAAGTATTGCAGCCACTTGTAGCCGCTAATACTAATATAGACGCTACAGTGTAGCCACTAATACTATTATAACCACTAATATTAACTATTAAAGCCACTAATATTAACTATTACTTCCACTAATGATAACTATTACAGCCACTAAAATATTATAGCCGCTAATACTGACTTTTATAACCACCAATGATAATACTTATTGGAGCCATCGATACTAGTACTGCCACTAATACTGTTATAACCACTAAAATCTAACTGTTAAAGCTACTAGCATTATTATAGCTATTAATACTCATTTTTATAGTCACTAATGATAACTATTACTGTGACTAATATTGTTACTACTATGGATACTAAATATTAACGCCACCAAAGCTATTAGTCACTATTAATAACCTTTATAGCCTTTCATACAAACTACAGTCATTGATACTTTAGTCACTAATACTGACTAGTACAACCACTAATAGCTATTATGTTAAAACTTAGGTAAATAAGTTATTTTGATTAAACATAACTAGTCCGGGAATTTTTTGATACCACCTCGTACTATTATAGCCACTAATTTTAACTATTATAGCCAATAATACCATTATAGTCATGAATAATAACTGATTTGGCCATGGATTCTATTACAGTTACTAATATAATACAGACACTAATACTAATTATTAGTCATTAATAATAAGTATTACAGCGACTAATACTTTTATAGTTTATTAATACTAAATACTATAATCTTCATGAGTCAATGAGAGAGTCCATACAAGGTCATTTGATTTGCTAGAAGTACTAACTAAATCATCATCAAGTCACACTGCCGTTCGAAAAGAAACGAAAACCACATACGATAAGTTTCATCCTAGATACATTGCTTGAAAAAAATGGCTGGATGGTTATGGCTATAATACTTTTCGACAATGGTTATGTAAGTTTGATCTGGGTTGTTGTTGCAACCCACATCAAACAACAATAGCAATAACAACATGTTTTCATTGGCATTTTCCTCTTATGTCATTCAGAATCTAATGTAAGAAATTTTGTTTCATTGTGTGATATGTTATTATTATTTAGTCCCAGATCAGTCCTGACCAAGCAGATTTATAATCTAGGACAATGCGGTCTTCGTTTTGACATAATTTATCTAGGAATACATTATCCCGCGTAGTCTTCATTTTCTTTTTAAGAAAGTAGGTTGTATGATTTGAGGATAACTTAGCTGTTAGTTCTAACAAATCGAGTGAAAACGTAGAGGCTACCCCATTTACTTTGCTTTGTGATATTGCTTTGAGAAGTTGTTTAGCCGTAGTTCTGATTGAGAAGGTCTATAATCAAAGCTATTACGGCTGTGACCATCCAATCTTTTTTCAGACATTGTTTACCATGGATTACATTATCCAGTCAGTTCTATTTTTTTAAGATTGTAGAGTGTGACTTGAGGGAAACTTGTGTTATTTCTAGCTGGTCAACGACAAGGTGAAGTCTAAGTTGTATCCCCGATTAAGTGATATTGCATTGGGAGGTAGAGTACACTGTTGTTTTAAGAAATATATTGATTTCTTTTGAGTAGGCAAACTGCTATTTTCTTAAGGATAGGATTTATAATCGACCAGTATTTTACAATGTTTTCTTAATAAACATTCTATTCTTTGTTTAAAATCCTTTCTTGTCATTTCATTCCAACACTCAAAATACATACGTCAACACCTACACTTGACGACTCCAACAAGAAACAAAACAGATACAGCCACAATTACGTCAAAACGTCGATAACTAAACGACAGCATCAAGGAGCCAGATCTAACGAGGGAGCCTCTTGTATGATACCTCGCCAGGAAAAAGGCTAAAAGCTCAAAAGAATCTATGGCTTCAGGTTCGATCCCATTGTGTGGCAGCTTGGGGAAAACGGTATCCACCAATAATTCGAGTCGATTCAAATTTTGTGAATAAAATTGGGGTGACAGAAACTTTGTTGAAGACTGTCGGATGAACTGTAACTGTTTTTCGGGCTGTAGATTTACTCCATGGTCTGGTTCAACACTGCTGCCTGGTACTTTGGTGTCTTTACCGGAGTTTACTCTATTGCAAACATTCGGAATAGGTCTTTGGTTTGTTCATCCTTTTGCTTCATCAGCCTTGGAAGCTATACAAAAAGGTCATGGGCGTGAACGTTCCTGCTTAGCTTATGCTATAGAAAAAAATGCCACTCGTATATCATCACAATAATTTTCCAGCTAAAATATGAAAATTTCGAAGCCCTACTTACTGCTGACAATGTTTGTATTATCAAGTCATTGTAAAACCCAAGACTCTTTCTCCCCGTCCCTCCTCTTTCTATTTACACACACACACACACGCACACAGATGCACACACACGCGCTCGCGCAACCCCCACACGTATATACGCATATATATATATGTATGTATACTCACACATTTGTATACAGAGAGACAAAGACATACATCTATCCATATACATTAATATACATTGCACTCATATGTATGCATATATGTACACACACACACACACACACACACACACACACACACACACACATATATATATATACATATATATATATGCACCTATAGATGCTTGAGTTAAAAAAAGAATAGACCAGGCTAAATCGAGTTCTCCAGATAAATCAATATTGATACAGCGAAAATTAGAAAATATTTCAGGGACTTTCCATTTGAGATCTCTGTCTGAGCATGCGCACACAATCCCATATACATATGGAATACAATGCATGGTAATATATTTCCATTCATGAAATATGCACACTTGTGTTCTAACGTGAGACATACACTCATGAGTGCAAGTTTATTCACTCACACGCATATATGCATACATGAAAGAATTCAGATAACCACAAGCTCCAAGAGCTTGAATTCTGCAAAAGTAAAAAAAAAATTCCCATATAAATCCCCCAAAAACACACACACGCACGCACATACACTCGCACGCGTGCGCAGACACACTTACACACACACACACACACACACACACACACACACACACACACACACACACACACACACACACACACACACACACACACACACACACACACACACACACACACTAGCACATACGGTGCATAGTGGTGTGATGCTCTAAAGCAGTAGTTCTTAACCTGGGCGGTGATGCTCTTTTGGGGCATGACAAGATCACAAGAAACTGATGTGTGGCCAATGGGCATTCAGAAGTACTATGGCTCTTCAGAGAAATAAAATGTTACATCGAGTTACAATAGTTATATTTTAGACACATTAAAAAATAAATATCATTGTGCTGTCAGTGATTATATAAATTAGAAAATGGAAACTCCCTGTCTTTAGTAGGAATAAAAATCACTATTGTTAATGTTTCTCATAGCTACTTGAGAAAAGATTCAGCTTAGTAGTACAACTGTTAACTAAAATTTTAATTGCAATGTCTTTTGTTTTAGTTGCGTGTATCAGCAATTACTTGTAATGTAAGCACCGGGCTAGCAGTTTTGAAAAGAGATTAGTAGATACCATCGATCTAGTATGTAACTGGTACTTTAGTTTATTGACCCCAGGTGGATGAAATGCAAAGCTGATGCCAGCAGATTTGACCCGAGAATATTGCAGCAGGCAATATTTGAATGGTCGTTGGCGATATGCACTTAGTTCAAAATAAAAGGTTCTCAATCTTGTGCCGCTACGCGTCCCCTGAAAGGCGTTTGTAAAATGTTATTCAGTGAAAGCTATGCTGTTTTGCAAAAATAAATAAATTATAATAAATATAATCAATTTTTAATTATTTTAATCAAATAAAAACCTAGGAAGGCATGCGAAGCTCATAGACACAGATATTCTCTCTCTGGCTAATGTGTATTCTTTTTATTGGAGATAATATATCATAGAAGATTACATTATCTTCTGTGTCCTTTACTTATATAAGAAAGAAAGGTGTGACTTGAAGGAGAGTTAGCTGTTATTTCTGGCAAGTTGGGCGACAACATTGAGATTCTCTCGTTGTTTCAATGTTTGTAAAACTCTCGATGTTTGTGTTTCATTTTCCATTTGCTACCAGAACAGAAATTTCATTAAATAGAATCAGGTTAACTGACGCTAAACCTCCTGGAAATGCTTTCTTTTAATTTTCTTTTTGTTGCCATGGTTATGTATTTCAGGGGCTTTGTAGTTATGGGGGAAAATGTGGAGATATTTAGATGTTCATATATTTCCTGAGATCATATGCAACGGAGGTGAAGTACACTTGATGTCACTTGAAGATCGAAATCCTGGGCTGGTATCTTGATTCTCAAAGTCTTGATTCTCTCTTTACATTTTGCTGTAATTTTCACGCCTTATCTAACATAATCATTGGTAACGTAATTTCATTTCGATTCTCGAATGAAGCTATTTCACTTAACTTACGTTACTAGTTCCTCCGAGTAAGTCATGAAAAGCTCAACTTCCTATTCCCATCATCCAAAATATACGGTCTTAGTACAATGTTTAGAGTAGCATTCAATATGGCTGATGTTCTTGATATAGATTTCATTTTAAATCTATAATAATAATCTTTTATTATGCATATTAATCCATAGAAGGGTCGATTGAGTGACAGAAACGGTTAAGAGCCGGACTAAATTTACTTTAATTATTTTCTTCCGAATTCGTTCTTCATTCAAATTCCACCGGAGACGAAAATGTCTTTCATCACTTCAGTGTCGATAAAATAATTAACAGTCAATTATATTATGGTCAATTCAATCAACTAAATACATTTACACTAACAGTTGTATCTTTGTGTCAATATAAGAAGTCAATATCAATCAATAATAACATATGTAGCTGTAAAATGAATTGAAAAGTCTGCAGGAAATTTCAGTGAGTTTGCAGTTTAAAGAATCAACCATTGCCCCTCAAGTCATCATAATAATAACTGTTTCTGATTTAGACACAAAGCCGGCAATTTTGAAGGGACGGAGCTTAGTCAGTTCTGTAGACACTAGTACTTTATTTTATCGACTGGTACTTCATTGTATCAACTCCTAAAGGACGAAAGACAAAGTTTACTTCAGCGGGAGTTGAATTCAGAAACGTGAAGAGCTAGAAGAAATACTACGTGAAATTTTGCTCAAAGCGTTAAAGGTTCCGCCAAGTTGCCTCTTTGAATTATAACATTACTAATCATGAAAAGGCGGTGAACTGGCAGAATCGTTAGCGGCATTTCGCCCGCTTTTACGTTCCGAGTCCAAATTCCGTCGATGTCGACTTTGCTTTCATGTCCTTAGTAAGTACCAGTTGAGCACTTGGGTTGATGAAATCGACTTAAACCCCTCTCCCGAACTTGCTGGCCTTGTACCAAAATTTGAAGCTAATATCTACTAAATACTAACTAACTTCAGATAGCTGTTGTAGTTTTACTTATAATTAACTCCATGAATTTACAGAATCAGTAGAATATCTAAGCACATATATTGCTGTATTGAGTTAAGTCATTATACAATTTGCTTTAACATGTTAGTCAAGAAAGAGACTGTGATGCCGTCAACTTTCCACAAAATTGAGTAGACTCCAGTAACGGCACACAGAGACAAGATGTGGCATTAAGTCGGGTGGCGTGATAGGCTTCAGTACAAATCCAGTTGAGTTCATTTTTAAACCTCTTTCAGGTGTTGTCAACGCTGTTGTTATTTAACTATAAATTAACTCTGAATGAGCAGACATCTACAATCATCTTATTTTTCAGACACTATATCGCGCACTACATTATCAAGGGTGTCTTTATTTCAAAGGAGATTTTTAGAAAGTCGATTAACCATTTAAAAGTTTTCTCATTGGCTTGCTCTTCAGACACAGGTAAAATAAGTACCAGTTATATATGATGGTGTCTATTTAATCTACTATTACTATTCACCCCAAAATGTGTGGTCTTGTGTCTATGTGAGGGATCAATATATATATATATATATATGCTGTTCTTCATCATTCTTCTGAAAACAGACAAGTCAAAGAAAACCGATTAATGGTTGCCAAGACAAATTTGTGTTGGAACGAAAATATTAAGACGGAATTCAGCAAACAAAAAAACAAAACAAAGCAAAAAATATAAAAAACAAAACAAAAGTGGTTTTTGATATTCTTCCAATGCTTTCGTCAATAAATACAACGGCGAAGGGGAAAGAGTTTCCACTGATTTTACTGAGTATATATCAATACAGGATAAAATAAAGAAATTGCTGTTCACAGGAGAAAAGAAAAAAAAAATCGGTGATCTTTTATTAGAAGACAAATTATAGGGAGATGAGCTACCTATAGATTATTCCTGATATCGATGTAATGTGCTCAGATTCCTGGACACGAATTCGGCGTGAATTAGAAGAGATTATAAAATGTGCCACAAAATTAACAAAGATAATTCACTTAGACAACACAATGTTAAAACTTTACGATGATGAGCTGATTAAGATATTGTTAATAGGAAATTGGCAAGAAAGAAGGAGGCCGCTTCTCTGATATGACTGATAAAATAATACCACAATATTAATCACGACGAGTGCGGAGTGATTAGGTTTTGACTTTCGCTTTTTTTTTTCTGATCTTATTTCTACTTCATTATTCTATCTTCGGTTCGAACTCATATTATTTATTTCAATGAATAGTAATAAATAACAAAAATATCAAAGAATTTCTGAGATGCCACACAAACACAGAAATTTAGGCTTAAATTAATATTGTATACTTACACTTTTATTTACTCCTGCTTTTAACATACACATGAGATCAAACATTTTTGAGAACGAAATAGTTCGTTAAATCGACCTTAATATTGGAATGGTTGTTATTTTATTACCCTGCAAAAAAAAAAAAGAAAAAGAAAATCGATGTCGATCGCAGCGAGATTTGATCTCAGATCGTAAAATTAACTAAATACTGCAAGGTATTTTTGCTACATGTTCTGTTTATTATGTCTTCTACCACCCTCTAACAAGAATATAACAATGATTTTTAAGATTGGTACAAAGCCACACACATATTTTTTGAGTGTAGGGAAGAACTGTATATTTTGTTAAATCTGACCCAGAGTCTTATTTGAGTGACCCAAAGTGATGAAGTGAATACATTGGTAAGCATAATCAAAAGACATTGCTGGCAGAAACGTTAGCACGCCGGGCAAAATGCTTCGCGGTATTTCGTCTGCCGTTACGATCTGAGTTCAAATTCCGCCGAGGTCGACTTTGCCTTTCATCCTTTCTGGGGTCGATAAATTAAGTACCAGTTACGCACTGGGGTCGATGTAATCGACTTAACCCATTTGTCTGTCCTTGTTTGTCCCCTCTATGTTTAGCCTCCTGTGGGCAATAACGAAATAAGACGTTGCATTGAAAACTATCCCCTGCCAGACATTTTATATAAAGATTGCAATAAGTAACGTGTCATTTTTTAAAAAAAGTTGTTACGGCTAATTTAAGGATGATTTAACTGCCACTTCAGCATGCCAAGCAACCACGTAGAGTCTCTCTCGTTGACTCATGAAAAAAAATTTTTTTTGAAATTTTGTCATTTTAAATACAGACTAAGGAAGAATACTCGTAAACGTGTTCTGCATAAGCGTCAAATAGTAAAATCAAGGCTAATATATACATAATATAATAATAAATAATCATTAGCTTAATGATCACTTAAGCCAAAAAAAAAAAAAAGAAAAAAGTGACGTAGACAACAAGGAAATTTTACTTTAATTAAAAACAAAATGAGCAATGCAGTTTTTATTACTTTGTCAAGAAGAGAAAATTATCTTCATAATTTCATTAATAAAGGATTGGTTTTCTGTTCATTACTAAGTTGCTTCTTTCATTCCCCAGTCATTGTCAGAAGTATTCATTATCTTTTGAAAGTTTAGACTGTTGTTATTGACATATTTGGACGTGATCCACTTAAATATGAACATCTTCTGCTTGGAATGCAAAGGTATGCTGATAGTGTATATAGAATTATCATTTATGGAATATTGTTTTCTACCATCAGTAGAAGTGTTCTAATTATGTGATTTTCAGGAAATTCTCGTGGGTATTAGGGGAGTAAGTGAAGAGTAATCAGTACGGCCATCGATCAATTACACACACAGACACACACACACACACATAACAGAAGTAAATAGACACCCCATGAAATATAGTTTTATGTTTATTTTAACTTTAAAAGCTTATATTTTTTATTAATTGACATTTTTATGTTTCAGGTTCTATATGTGACTTTTTAATCATGCCACTCACGAAAGAAGCCTTGAAAGTGTCTGAATCTCAAAGAGGCCGTATTGTGAGTCAATCTGAAGGTGGATTTAGTATAAAATCACAGAAAACCCTGAGATCCCGCTTTCTACAGTTAATCGAGTGATTGTGCAATTTACCAGAGAGGGGAAGGAGTCCGCATCATCTCACCCAGGTCAACCAGAAACCCTCTGACAGGACCCTTCGCTTCGTTAAGAGGATAATCCTCATTGCAAGGCCTCTGACATAGCAGAACAAGTTTATGTCAGTCCCAGAGCAGCCGTCAGGTATCTTCACAAACTTGGCTACTATGGCAGAGCAGCAAGAAGGAAGCTACTTCTTCGACCAGCGAATATCAAGGGGAGAAAAGACTGGACCAGTGAGATGGTGGAGAGGCCACTAGCATTTTGGAACATTGTCATATTCTTTGATGACTCCAGATTTGCTGTATTTTCTGACAGTGGTCAAGTGTGGGTTTGGAGACTCTGTGATCAACAATTTGACATGAAAAGATTGCAGCAAACAATGAAACACAGTAGCTATTCTGTGATGTCTGGGGAGCAATTTGGAGCAATGGTCGATCAGAGTTGGTAGAGTGTGAAGGAAACATAAACTCAGATAAATATGTGTCCATACTGCAGAAAGGTGAAATGATTAAAGAAGACACTTTATGGAAGATGTGGTTCCTTGTCACATGGCTAAAAAGACCCAAGATTGGTTCGAAGAGAACACATTAAAAAGCTTCCATGGCCAAGCCAGTCACCAGATATAAACTCTATTGAACACCTCTGGGGCATAATGGACAGAACACTTCATAAAAAGAAAAAGAAAGCATCCTCAAAGCCAGATATTTTGAGATTACTCCATGAAATCTAGCAAGAAACTCCTCAAGAGAATGTTTATCATCTGATCATGCCTAGTAGCGTCCTTGCATTGAAAAATGAAAAGGACGTGTCTAGTAGATATTAGATACTCACGTTATAATAACTAATAAATAATTTGAATGTATAATTTCAGATTTAAATAAATTTTAACGATTATAAAGGTATCTATTTGAGTATCTTTCATCTTTTCTGCGTCTTGCAGTTCGTATCTGCATTTATTTTGAACGAGAATCCGCTCTTGGATTTTATGTGGGAACCATTTTCTAAGTATTTAAAGTTGTTGTTGCATGTTCCACATCTGCTTTCTCCATATTCTTTTTCGGATAATTCTGATTCATTCTCTGATCTGAATTTTGCTCTTGTTAAGTGTCTTTTGAGACTTTTTGGTTGGCGTCTACTGTTTCGTAAGGGGTTTTTATCAATCAGATCTTCCATTTTGGGGCTGTGCTCCCGTGGGGCAGAGGTGGCGAATGCTTACATTGCCTCCGTTATCATTTATCGCCTGACCGTTGTGCCTTGTCCCGGTTACTGCTTGACCAAGTTGGAACGTCCCTCATTTAAATTCTTGTGGAAGGGACCCGTTCCAATGGTCAGGCGGTCAGTCTGTTGCTAACATCCTCTGAGTGGCGGATTAGGTATGCCGTGGCTCCCAATGCGCAGACACGCGCTTAGATTACGCCACCTGCAACGATTTCTGGAGGTGAGCGTGTGTAAGTTTCGTTTGTGAGGCTCGTCTTTCCGCAGCTCGTCTCCTGACCTGGGTGAAGAAAAGACCGAGACTGGGCGCCTGGCACCTAGAATGTCGTCAGGCGCTCACAACCTTCTACCAGTCGGGCAATGGGATCGGTGGATGTTCTGCTTTAGAATTTTATAGAGGATTAGTAGCGGGGAAGTGCGACGACATTCTCGGAGAGACTCTGGGCGCCGACGAAAATGAACTGGCTAGCCTTTTCCGGAAGGCTTTCCGGTCGGGAACTATCAGGGATAATTTCCAGATGTGCTTGGCCTGGCAGTACCACCGGGGGCGCTACCGGTTCGAGAAAAGCTCTACAGGCACGGATGCGCTGTCAG
>NC_068982.1:110650912-110666380 GCF_001194135.2 Octopus bimaculoides
CACGTCCTCGTTCAGTGTCCGGGTATTGCTGACTTGTGGGGTTATGTTGAAAAGATGCTGTCACGTGTGGGACGGATCCGTCTGTCGGCCGAGTCTGTAGTAATGATTGCACCGCCGCCCACCTTCAATCGGGCAAGTAAGACAGTTTTACTTTGGCTGGTGGCTGTGACAAAAGAGTTTGTTTGGTGGACAAGGTTGAAAGGCATCACGACAGATACATTCCTCTTTGGTAGAGCTCTCATTGACTTTTTCAAGTTTCACTTGAAAAGGAAATTGAGAGTGGAAATTATCGAAAGGTGGGTGAAAGTTGCGAAACTGGCTAGAGTGGATGGTCCCTCTCTAAGTATAAACCTGTGAGCCAGAGGGAAGGAATTGGTGGGGGCACTTGCTCATAGAGTTTCAGGGAAATCTCGGACAGTGGGGTTCCTCGGTTATCCCTAGAGGCGTACCTGTATCAGGAGGGCTACATCTCTATCATCCCGACCCCACTTTTTTGTACCTTTGTATGGTATGCATATGTCTCTTCTTTTCCAGTGTATACTTTCGTTTTTTTTTTTATCATTTCATTATTATATGTAAACCCCAACACTTTATTTCTGTCTCTGTATTGTCCCCCTCATCCTTCGCCCTTGTGGCAAATAAATGAAATCATTATTATTATTATTAGCACCAGCAGCAGCAACAAGCTAGCAGAATCGTTAGCGCGCTGGTCGAAATGCTTAGCAGTATTTCGTCTGTCGTTACGTTCTGTGTTCTAATTCCACTGAAACCGACCTTAGCTTTCATCATTTCGGGGTCGATAAAATAACTACCAGTGAAACATTGGAGTCGATGTAATTGACTCATTCCCTCCCCCAAAAGGGCTGCCTTTGTGGCAAAACTTGAAACTATTATTATTATTATTATTTCTCTTTATCACAGGTTTGGTTAGAGCTCCTAGAGTCTTGCATCTGTAGCGGGCTTGCTACCTGCAGCCCACGGTACCATGCTATCCGTTCTTTTCAGCTATCTAATACTTTCCTGATTATTCTGGCCGTACCAACGAAGCAAACCTTTTGTAACAGTTCTACTGGGCACTCTATTCCAGTTTCCTTTTATTATTATTATAGCATGAAAAATTTCATTATTTTGCTAGGTATGATGGAAAATATCAGCTGTCCACAGCCAGAAGACTAAGGTAACACTAGTTTGCTGATCATGCTTCAGGAACCTTGCGGAGGACATTTGCACTCCCAAGCAATGATTTTTGTAGGTATTCTATCTTTACATTCGCTCCTATCTTTTTGAGCCATGCTGGTAGTTGGGTACTGATACTTCCAAGTGTACAGCCACTATTGATATCACATTCACTTTCTCCATTGCCCACAACATGCGTATTTTCTACTTCAATTCATTGCAATTCTTCACTTTTTTTTCTTTCCCTTCAATCCTGTCGTCACCCGGACATGTCCATATGTCAATTGCCCGGCATGTTTTTTCTTTTCTGTTCACTACAATAATGTCAGGTTTCGATGTCTAATCTGATGATCACACTGAATCATTATATCCCACAGGATTTTGCAATCCTTGTTCTCAATAACTCATACATAGCGGGTCTTTGATCTTTCTAGGTCATAATTTCAACAAAGCTCCTAGTAGATCATTTTTGCCCCATTGTTATTTCACCTTTTGTATTTACGTTGTGCCAATTTCAGGCATTCACTATCAATTAGCCACACTGTTTTACCCCTCTCATTAACAATCTGTATTTGTCGCTCTCAGTTGTTTTATCACTCCTGTACTTCACATAATTTGTCCTCAATGCTTGTTCTTGTGCCGCGTATATAAGTGCTTCTGTTTCTATCTTCAAGTCACTCCACCGCATCCATGACCACCGGCCTTCTATATTGTCTTTGCATTCGTATCTTTTGCAAACTGACCGTAATTTTCTCTCTTTCTATGCCATTTCATTTTTTATGCTTTTTTCCTCTTTAAATTTCCCTTTCTCAACTCAATGATCAGTTTTGATGATTCCGAACTTCTTCACATGCTTCAGCAATAGTTTCACGGCATGTTTTTACATACTGTTTTCTTCTGATTCAACACAATTCTGATAAATGAATTAAACATCTCACACCCTTTTTTCCGGACAAATACAACCGATCAGTATCTCTCTCTCTTGGGATGAAACGCAACGTACAATGTCCGTGTCTTCGTATCCATACTCGTTAGTTCATTTTTTTGCCAGATTATGCTTCCAGCTCTATACCCAAGCGATGTATTTACTGCTTGGATTTTATTCCATCCAGTCAATTTTCAACGCAGCACCAATCGTAATCTTCGGAAATACTCTTTCTTTAGCTGTTCTTTCATTTTCTTCTCCATGATTTCATTGAACTTTAATATGCCAAAGTACTTATAAACTTTCTTTTACTGTTTGTTTCATTACGTCTCTATTTGGAAATTCTATCCTTGCCAGGAACTTATTTACCTCTTTTCAGGCTCATTACACCACATTTCTTTGCATCATCACTAAAACAATGTTCACCAAGGGTCTCACTTGTACCCCATCCTTACCATACAGCTTCAAATCTTTTATGAAGAGAAGATCGATTCTTTGTGTTTTCCCCTTGAACTGATATCTCAAGTTCATTTTTCTCGGTACCAAGGTCAGAGAGATCATGCAATGTACAAAAAGCTAACCTCCTTGAAAAATCCCTCTCTTGATGTCCAGAGAGTCCAAGCTTTTCAGAACGATGTCTACACAGTTTTCCAACTCACCGTACTTCTCTTCAGATAACATGTTACATTCCTTTCAATTCCAAACACATCCAAGCGCTTAATGATCCACGAATGTGGAATCATATCATAAGCTTTGTGGTAATCAATCCAGGATTCTTCTTCTTCTTCTTCTTCTTCTTCTTCTTCTTCTTCTTCTTCTTCTTCTTCTTCTTCTTCTTCTTCTTCCTCTTCTTCTTCTTCTTCTCCTCCTCCTCCTCCTCCTCCTCCTCATTCTCTTCTTCTTCTTCTTCTTCTTCTTCTTCTTCTTCTTCTTCTTCTTCTTCTTCTTCTTCTTCTCCTCCTCCTCCTCCTCCTCCTCATCCTCATTCTCTTCTTCTTCTTCTTCTTCTTCTTCTTCTTCTTCTTCTTCTCCTACTCCTTCTTCATATTTGTTAGGTAGTATGATTTCTTGTATTATTATTATTATTATTATTATTATTATTATTATTATTATTATTATTATTATTATTATTATTATTATTACCTTTGCACAGTTTCAAACGCTGGAGATATACTACAGTGTCAGCTGTTGACTACCAGTGAGCTAAGGTAACAATTCTTATTTTTCGAGCACCTTCCGGAGTATTCGGGCGGTTCTAAGCAGTGCTGTTTTCTGCAAGTGCTCCACCCTTATTGCAAGCTCTATTTGTTCCACGTACTTCTCAAGATTTTTGCTTACTGTTCCCAGGGCTCCGACAATTATTGGTAGCACTGCTACCTTTTTCATCGACCACAACTGCTTAACTTACCAAGCTAATCTGGCATATGTCTCGACTTTTCTTTCTTCCTCATCGCATACCTTGTTGTTAGCTGGGCATGCTATATCTATGATCCAGCATAGTTTCTTTTCTTTCTCAATTAAGACTATGTCTGGCTTCCTATTCTCTATCTCATGGTCGCACTGAATCATAAAATCCCATAGGAATTTTGCATTTTTTATTTTCGATGATGCCTTCAGGTTTGTGGTCATACCAATTTTTTGCACTAATTCCATTATTATTATGTCGGAGCTCCTGGAGTTTTGCATGCGTAGCGGGCTTACAACCTGCAGCCTACGGTACTGTGCTATTTGTTCTTTTCAGCTATCTAATACTTACCTGATTATTCTGGCAGTTCCAAGGAGGCAAATCTTTTGTAACAGTTCTACTGGGCACTCTATTTTGATTTCCTTTATATTCCTCTTGATGCCTTCTGATGCTGTTATCAAGGACTAAACAATAAGTGGCACTATTTTCACTTTCATTTTCCGTAGCCGGGCTATTTCATACTTATGAGGGTTGTATCTATCTGTCTTTTCGC
The DNA here is from genome assembly GCF_001194135.2 of Octopus bimaculoides. Taxonomy (NCBI): domain Eukaryota; kingdom Metazoa; phylum Mollusca; class Cephalopoda; order Octopoda; family Octopodidae; genus Octopus; species Octopus bimaculoides. The sequence goes on from NC_068982.1 coordinate 110,654,972, forward strand.
CTTCCTTCTTGACTATTCGTGGGGCAACTGCAGCGTTAACTATATAGCATATGTGGTGCACCTTGTCCACCATCACTAGGTCCGGTCTGTTATACTCTAGCACCTGATCTGTTCGGATTGGAAAATCTCAGAAAAGTTTGCTAGCCTCCAACTCCACCACTCTCTGCGGTTTGTGCTCACACGTCTTGCCTCTCTCTGTCCCCCACCTTTCGCACAGTTTCCACTGTAGCACTTTCGCTACCTGTTCGTGTCGCCACAACTTGTAGTGATTTTGGGCAAGTCTAGGGTATTCGTTCGTGATATGGGCAATGGTTTCATCCACTCTATTGGAAATGCGTCACAGCGGAGACACTTGTTTATTCCTCAGGCTGACTCTGCAGTACGTGGCCAGAGCTTGGTCCTGCGCTGCCAGTGTAGTGCGCTTGGTTTCTTTTTTTAGGGTTCCTTTCATCAGCCAATCTCCAGCAACTTCTGTTGTTGCTACATGGAATTGATTGTGTAATCCCTTCTTGCGTAATTCTTCTTCATGTCTATTTTGTACTTCTTCCTTTGTTTTTCCTTTTTTCCCTATCCCTCGTTCCTTATTATTATTATTATTATTATTATTATTATTATTATTATTATTATTATTATTATTATTATTATTATTATTATATATTTGGCTTTTTGCTTTTTGTCTCTTGAATTCCAGAGACTTCAAGAGACAACAAGTTAGAAGTCAAGTTGGTGTTATGACTAGGGTGCCATATTTTCGCTTTTCCACAAAGTATTGTTCTAGAGAATGTCTGTGAAAACAAAAAAAATTAGAAGTTTGTTTTAAAAGTAATTTGATTATAAGATGATAGTGTGATGTTAAGATGACGGAAAAAGGTATCTGCTATTATGTACATTTAAAAGTATTTTGATACTGTTTACAGATTAAAATATTTTGGAGAATGCATAGATAATATTTTCTTAGGATATAAGCAGTTTCCATGAGCACTATGTTTTGAATTTCTTCCATTTTTGGAAATACTGGTATCTGGGATTGGTAGCAATCAACCCCTTTTGCTAGGGTACCTATGACAACAGGTATAGTTTTAGTCTTGAGATTTCACATTTTGCCAATTTCTATTTCAAGATCTTTATACTTGCTCTGATTTTGGGTCAGTCTTGACAGATACATTTATGTCGATTGGGAGAGTCATATCGATGAGAAGGCATAATTATTGCCTGAAATCCTTCAATATAATGTCTGGATTATTTGCATTTATCTTTCTGTCAGTTTGAATAACAAAGTTCCAAAGGAGTGAGATGTGGTCATTTTCAAACATTGGAGGTGGTTTGTGCTCCCATTATTATTATTATTATTATTATTATTATTATTATTATTATTATTATTATTATTATTATTATTATTATTATCATTATTATTTGTACTTTTCGTCTTGTGTTTGTCCTTACATGTTTTTTGAATTATGTTAGCCCTTGTGGTCAATAAAACCAGAATTATTATGATTATTATTATTATTATTATTATTATTATTATTATTATTATTATTATTATTATTATTATTATTATTATTACTATTATTATTTTATGTTTGACTTTTGCTTTGCATTTGTACAAATTGGCTCCAAGTCTCACCCAGAGACCTCAAGAGACAAGTTCATGTTGGTGTAATGTCTAGGGTGCCATATATTTGGTTTTGTACATAGTGTTGTTCTAGAGAATGTTTAAGAAACCATAAGAAAATCATAAGTTTGTTTTAAAATTTGAGATTACATTAACAGTACTCTACGCAGGATATGGGCAGTTCCCATGTGCACTATCTTTTAAATTTCTGCTATTTTTTTTTGGGGGGGGGGTTTCCTGGTATCTGAGCTAGGTAGCAACCAGCCCCTTTTGCTATCATTCCTAGGGCACCTATGACAACGGGTATTGTTTTAGTCTTGAGATTCCACATTTTGATAATTTCTATTTCAAGATCTTTATACTTGCTCAGGTTTTGATAGGTATTGACAGATACATTTATGTCGATTGGGACAGTCATATCAATGAGGAGGCATGATGTTTGTTTGAAGTCTTTCAATATAATGTCTGGCCTATTTGCACCTATCTTTCTGTCGGTTTGAATGGTAAAGTTCCAGAGGTGTGAGATGTGATAATTTTCAAGCACTGGAGGTGGTTTGTGTTCCCACCAGTTTTTATCAAGTGGCAAGTCCAGGTTTTTGCAAATTACTCAGTGAATATATTGTGCAGCTCTATCATGCCTGTTGAGATACTTAGTAGGCGGAAGAAGACTGCACATGGAGACAACATGATCAATGGCTTCATGTTGTTGTTGACATACACGACATGTTGGGAAGCTGCCGTTCTTTGATATATTGGCCTGGTAGTTCCTTGTAGGTAGGCATTGATCTTGGGCTGCTATGATAAACCCCTCTGTTTCTAATTTTAAGCCAGAAGCCATTAGCTATTGATGGGTAAGGGCTTTGTCAACATCGGCATCATTCGCTCTCTTTAGGTATTTGCCATCGAGAGGTTTTTCTTGCCATTTATAGTAAGAACATCTAAGGCAGCAGTTTTAGCATGGGTTTTCATGTACTTAGCTTTTTCTGTGCTTGTTTCTATTATAATATATTATATTTCTATTATAATATTATTTCATGCGCTTAGCTTTTCTGTGCTTGTTTCTATTCTATTATTATTATTTTGTCCGAATTCTACAAAGACAACACTTATCACTAAGATAATATACCTTTAGCCACCACCCTTAGCTTGTTCTTGGGTTGATGTTAGTAGTGGTTCAGTTTCCCTATTTAGAACACTGCGAGAAACCAAACCAAGATATTTATCACTCAAATTGGCCATGCACTGACTTTCCAAATAACGCTTCTATTTGTTCTGCATGAACACACCTCTTAAACTATATTTTTTTTACTTTATAACTTTCCCTTTTATTAATGAGGCAATGTCGACGTGTGGTCGAAAATAATTTTTGAGTCTAGTCAGTGAGGTCGATAGGTTTTTATCTTGCGTATTGATGGTAGTGATGATAATAATATCGATCTTTTTCACGTACATTCATTTGTCTGTAGCATTAATTGTTATTGTGGTGTGTTAGGTTAGAATACGGGTTGTGCTTAGCAATACCACTTTTGGAATGTATGCTCTGTGGCAAACTGTAATATTTTTTATGATTTTCTTCATGTTCAATTATCATATGCTGTTGCACAAATAAACATTATTGTCTTCTCTTTTATTACCATATCTTATTTCAGTCTAATTTCGAGGTACTCTTCGATATCATTACAACCTTCATTAGGAGCAATTTTCTGCTTAAAAGAAATCAGGCTTTATTTTCTAACAAAGAAGTTTTACAGTTCGCTTGTGATAACGTCTGGCAATTTTTATTGATTTTTTGTTGTCAGTGTGTGCAACCATTCTTTTCAAAGCCATCCAGCTTTCTCTTTTGATTTTAAAAAGTAAATTGGGGTATTGCCTATGGCTGTATTCTGTCATTGTGAATTTGATAGCAAAGTGAAGCACTTTCCATTTAAAAACCAAAGAATGATTACCATAACCACACTCTGTTTCTCCAATAAATATCTAGTCTCGTGCCGTGTCAAATGATAGCAATGCTAAATTAGTACTAAACTCTGAGTAAATCTAGTTCTGTAATCCATTTTCATTTTGCTTTATGTCATTTCAGTTATATGGCTAATGCAATTTAAAATGACCCGAACATCAAAGTTTTATTTTCAGAATGTCGTTTCATACTAAAGTAAGAAGCAAGGTGTAACAAAGTATAAACTAAAAACAGTCCCCACTCCTTAATATCAAGGTGACTCTGTCAAATAATCCTTTAGGTGAGACTCAATCCATGGCATTTATTTTATGTCAGATGATCATCTAAAATATCCAAATACATCTCTTCATATCGTAAAATATATTCTAAAATACAATGGCTAGTGTTTCGGTCCAATTTTATGGTGTGAAGCAGAGAAAAATATAAATCTTTATCATTTCCACTCAGGCAACATTACTACACTAGTAAAAACTAGAAATTGAGAGTTATTGTTGATATTTATTGCCTGCCATTCCCTACTAAAATAATAAAATGCTTAGAACTTTACTGTTGGAACTCTTCTCTTTTTATGAACATTATTAGATGATGTATACCTTTTCAGTTACAAATTAAAATAATCTCAATGCAAACTAAACTTGAAGCAAATTAAAACAATCTCAAAAGAAGTTAATATAACCTCGAAACAAATTAAAATATCCTTAGAACAAATGAAATGTTTAAATAAAAGATAGTAAATGTCTATCCTTTGAATTGCCTGACTTCATGTTTATTTATGGATGACAGAACTCAGTCTCAAAGAAACAGTAGCTTGCCTCAGTCTACAAGTACAGATTTTTGACGAAATATCAAATAGGGAGGCAAGCAAGACTATACAAGAAGTTTGCACTCGAAACTCATATGTGTATAACGTCTATCGCTGAACGAGAAGATTGGGAATCTATTGCTATTGTACACAGTGTTAAGAGGATAACAGCATATAATTGGATATACAGAGATCACATTTGCACTACAGGGGTGTTTGTGGCAAAATATAGGAAACAAATAATCAGGAACATATTAAGTAACTTGTGCTGTTAAACGAATGCACTCAATTAACATTTGAAGACTTTTTGCGAACGTCTACATTGAATTTATGGATTGACTGTGTTCCACAAGCTGCAACGTGTTATGTTGAAGTAAGAAATATTTCACTGAGTCAAGTGCATTTACAGTTAGAATGTCTGTGCTTTGCATTTCCAAAACATGATTTTCATAAACTCCCCTTTTTTAAGGAGTATTACCTGTCAAAGTTAAACTGTAATATATTACTCGTTAAGTAAAGGGATTGGGAATATAGTTTGAGATCACTATTTGATGAGAAAAATATTTAATTTGTCCTGAGATTGTTTTAATATTTTACGGTTATTTCAATTTGCTTCATGTTTATTTTAATTTGATTCGAAATTATTTTAATTTGAATAAGAAAAGGTATAGCGCTTTTATTGCATCTAGATGAATTGAAAATCTTACAATTAACTAAACAGATAACGGAACTTCTGAATGAAATTTGAACTTAAATCATTTCAGTTGAGTGTCTAACGTCTTGTCTAATTTGCCATTCTTCTCCAGCGAACACGTTTCACAGGAATAATATTTCGTATCCAGGAAAAAAAAAATTTTGATTCCCTTATAATTCCTCCAAAAAGACAACTTAAGTACAATAGTGGTAGAAATTGTCCCTTATCTTTTATACCTTTACTATTCCTTTCTATACTTCCCCCAGACTCATTGTTTATACCACTAACACAACTGAACAATAGTCACTGAACCCATTTCACCTTCTGACTGTATGTCGCTCACTCGATTTGTAAACATTAGGCATCCACCTTCCTCTTCACAATCTTCCTCTTTTCATTATTTCTTTCCAAGCCATCTATTCTCAACAATAACCAACATTCAACACTTTAAAGAAACACTCACCGTAAAATGATTACTTCCCCTTCCCACTCTTCTGCTTCAGAAGGACCAACAAAGGTTAAAGGAAAACTATTTTTTCTTTGGATCAATACAAGCAAAAAAACAAACAAACAAAAAAAAAACAAAACAAAAACGAAACAATAAATAAACGAATTTCCCTTTCATTCTCCTTGTTTCTTTCTCATGTAATTGATATTAAGTTGGTTTAATCAACTGCCGATGACAGTGCCTTGTTTTCTGTCTATCTCATGTCAGCTTAGTGTCAGTTGGCACTCCGATATTTTCGCAGCATTGTTTAATCCTCTTAAAGTTTTAACATTATATAGCTCCTCTACTTGCATAAGTCTCCTCTTTATGACTGACCTTAGAAACGATTTCTGATAACATTTTCGGAAAAGTCAACTTGGAGAAGAAAAACCCCACTAAATATTTAGTAAAAATATAAACAAAATTAAAATAAATAACAACAAATAAAAAATGAGAAAATGTAAATGGAATAAAACTGATTTTTAGGTTTTTGTATAGAATGTTGAAAGCAAGTGAAATATGCCACGCTTTTGGTTTTAATTGTGAAATTATATGTATTTTAGTGGTGTTTTTGATGATTCAAACCAATTTCATTTAAATTGAAAATGACAAAATAATATTTGTAATGGTATGAGTAACCCACCTTTATGTAACAATACATTTTACAATATTACATTCATCACACTTTTCTAAATTATATGATAATCAATTGTAGTTGATTTTGAAATTACAATAGTTCATTTAATTTTAAAATATTTCTTCAACTGGAAACTTAGGGAGTGTCTGTTATTAATTATCATCATTACTTTTGCAAATTTCAAAATGTTGTGGTAGGGGTAGTGATGCCGTGTGGTAGGAAAACGTCCTTGGTTTAGGCTGTTAGAAATTCAAGATATCAATATAGACGAGAATAAAAAAGCAATAAGACTATAGTTTAGGAAAGATACTGTTTGGACATTGAGTTAAATTGTATTATATCTTGGAGAGAAGAATCAATGAGATTGTTGTAGTTGGGAACAACTACAAATATGACAATTGTTTTACATTCGAGATAAGATATTCTGCAAAAGCTACTGGAAATCTTCATACTTTAATCTTAAGTTATTCCCAGCTAAGTGAGATAGTAGATTAAAATAGATCTCAATACAAACGGTAGAAACTATAGCGCTTCAGTGGAAAATATGTTATTTTGCCGCAAACAGCGCTGATGAATCAAACTTATTTTGAATGGTTTTCCAAACGTAACAATTTCAATCGTTACTTTGATACAGAGTGTTTTTAAAGATAGTTTAACACCACCACGTGACTGTTTTGCGGAATCTTAGTGACAAGTATTTGAGCCCACCAGTTTCAGAAACTTCGCAGAAAGCTCATAGTCAGTGCCTTTCCGCCACTCGAGACATAAATAACTACATTATTAATGTCTTCTTCCATTTAAAAAAGTCAAGCGTAATTTGAAAGAGAATTAGCTGTTTTAGTTGAATGAACCACTGCATAGAGATCCCTCTCATTTGTATACTTGCGCTTGCTGTCATGGGTCAAACCAAATTGCCAAAGAGATGTTTTGAAGTTCCGATAAGGATATAGTTAAATAATTCCTTAAAAATTTCGTAGGTGTTTAAAGCAAACCTAGCGGTGATTGTTGTAACTTTAGTGTCATAACCTTTGTGGAAAAATGTGTATTTGTTATATGTGCATTCAAATAATCTTTCGTAGCTGATTTTGATGAAATATATCTGCACATATAAATATTTTAATTATATTACATGTGTAAATAAATTCTTTCGATGATAGATGTACATATAAAACTGCATATTGTATACTCTCTGGATATTAAAAAATATATATTCTCTTACAGAGGCATGTATATGCATAAATATATTTATATATGAGCATGCATATGTTCATTTTTGTGTGGTCTGGAGAAAGGGCTGTGAGATCTCTAAGCAAAACAGCATCACAAAAACTCATACAAAATTAGAATTCAATAAAGACAAATTAGTATTTGAGAATTAACTTTAGTAATTTAGAGTTGTATTAAATTCTTTCGTTAATTTAACTGTCAATTTATCGATATAAGTTTATAAGCTGTGCTGCAGTTGCAGTACTGTTTTAGCTTTCATGTCACCCCTCAGAGTGGCTCCAGCCACAACCATATCATCTTTTATTCAGACATCGTGTATCTATGACAATATTACCCATATGATGACAAGCTGTGTAAATTGAGGGTCAAATTGGCCAGCAAGTTGAATAAAGTGTTCTATTTAAAATCTCTACTGTTTTGATGAGATCGAAGTACTTATGAACATTGTAGGAGACTGCAATAATCTGTTTCACAGCGAATCTTTTGCTGAAGCTCCTTTAAGACAATGTGATTTTAAAATTGTCAATGTTGTTATCTTTCAAATACCTTGTGTCGTTTTATAATGTTCTGGTATTTCTTTTGTCTTTTCTTTTGTCTACTTATTTACAGTTTAAGTACTTGCTCTGAAACTACCCTTGCACACACCGTAACTCGATAAATTAGAATTTCGACGGTGCATAAATTACCGAAGAGGTATAATTCTGTACCTGGCAATTGCATTTATCTCCCTTTCTTCATTATTAGTTTGGTGATAAATGGTTATGAGATTAATTTACGTGTTTTTGAAGTTGATGGGTGACTGTAATTTGCAATGAAGCTCACAATATTCACAATAGAACTATGGCACTTAAAATCTTGTCGGTTAAATTGCCTCACATATTTATGCTCTGTTGGAAACGCTTCTGAATCAGATTTAAACAATTCTTAGGAATACCAGGGCTCACACTGAAGCTGCTATGGTTGAACTAGATTATGTTGCAGATACGGAACTTTTGCGATGTATATGAGCTTTCCATTTTGTTTCCGATATGTATTGGGATATAAATATGGCAATATTTGTAGTTACTATATTGTTAAGCTCCAATTCTTTAAAAAAGAACTAATTCTTTTCTTATTTTATCTAGATTATGTCCGCTTATGCTATGTCTAAAATGTTAAATCTAGATCTAAATTTGTCTTGGATGAATTATTGGGTTAGATCGCAGACTTCAGCTCCTTCTATGATACTCAATGCAACATCAAATTGATCACTGGTATTTCTTATGTATGCAGAGTCTCTGGTTGAAAAGCAATAACTTTTTGACTTTCTGGTGTACATGATTACACATTGACTCATATATACACGATAGTACAAAACACTTTTATGTCAAAGATAAATTAAAACCCATAACTATGTGAATTAGAAGTTCGCTTCGCAATAATAACGTAATTCCATATTCGAGCTTACCTGACACAAATGTCTTCTGCCATAGGCTTGTGTTGACCCGAAAACATTGAGAGAAATTAGATAAACGGAAACTGTATATATTTTTTCGGTAATGGTTTTAATTCATCGCTACTTTAACAGTATTACCTGGTTATTGGTACCTTTAACGGAGTCCACTTTTTTGGTACGTAAATGGACCAGCTCTCCGGCCTGAGATTAACCCATGAGTCGTAAACTGTTCTTCCATTTCCCCCACAAGTTTCAGACGTCCTGCAAAAAAAGGTCATGGATGCTGGCTTTTTTAACTGACTAAGCAATAAAAAAAGAGAGAAATTATATTTATTACCGACTCTAAAGTTCCTAGGAAATCATAACTTGGAAACAGTAATCACTGATTCCTTAGTCACTCTCAGTACATTGAATACATAACTAAATTGTTCTTTTTTTCCTTCATTGAGTTGCCGTATTTCAATGTTTTCTTCATCAACCTGCAACAGTTTAGGTGGATAATCATCAATATTCACACTGTCTTTTTAAAAAAATTTCTTTTAAATAAGATTTTGCCACAATGGCATAGCTTGTTTAAGTATACTAATGATAGTGAAACAGTAGAATTCAAAGACACTAGTAATGGTTTGCGTCGTTATACTAATAATATAGGATGGGGCTTAAACATTTAGTGTAGAAGGCCTAACATCTTTTAATTAATTAAACTTATAACCATAGGAAAGAAGAAAATCATTAGCTTTAATCTTGATTTATACACAAGAAATGTTAGAGAGAAACATTGAATGGGGCAATGTTGAGGGAACTGAACCAGTCGTTTGGGTTACAGTTCTGGACATGCTTCGGTTTACTCAGTGAAGTATAACCTTACCAGTATCTGTCAGATCATAAATGACTTAAAAGTTAAAACAGACTCGTCATTTTCATTTCTACGAACACTTGTATCCAAATATCATGAAAATATTAAAAATAGTTGAGATTGAAACTGATTTGAATTCCTTAGTGAATACTTAATTATACTATTTTATAGAATTAAGGAGGTAAAAAATTCTTGTCCAATTTTTCTGATAATATCTATGCCAGATTTGACTCTATTTTTTGCATAAGATTTATAGATATGTTCGAGTTTTACTTGCTTCGTAAGCGAGTTAGTCTGAAATTATGTTTGAACAAAGAGGATTAAATGATAGAAACATTGTGATCATTAAGACACACACGATTGTATACCCATTTATTGTATTATTTTGCGAAATAATAATAATAAATTACTAAGTATTATACACTTGCGATCTGGGCACTGATACTATTTTATGGTATCTATTATGGTAATATATTTTCATCAAACTGTACAGTCCATGAAATTGATTATTTCGGGTTTACCTCTCTCACCTCACATAAGTCAATTTAGATATTCTGTTACATTAATGCTATAATTTCAGAAGGTTACATCCACAGTCGATTAGGCGTCGTATTACTCATTGAGGTACCATGTTACTCAGTGAGGCGCCATGTTACTTAGAGATACGCTGTATCACTTTGTGGAGTGCTGTGTCACTCCCTGTACTGAAAAACAGATAACTGTTTTATAAGTTCTATAACAAGATCGGTAGAGCACTGGGCAAAATATCTTGCGGTGTTTAGTAACGTTTTATTAAGTACAAATCCCACTGGGATAAATTTTGCCTTTCATCTCTCCAAGATTCATAAAATAAAGTTCCAGTAATATATTGAAGTTTCAGTCAATGGATAATACTAATTTTCTATAAATTTGTTGTCCTTTGTGGCAACGTAAGAGATCCTAGTTTCATAAGAACTGTCTTTGTGTTGAGTTTTTGCAAGAACCGTCTTTTATAGCCTGACCGAAATCAAAGTTTTAAGCACAAATTAGTTGAGAGTAAAAGATTATTCTAAATTCTATTTCGAAATATTATTTAATTTATTTCACGAATGGCGGAACCTGCATCTATCATCTTTGAGGAAACAAATAGATTGCATTCATATTTAACTGCATTAAAGAAAATGGAACATTCAGCTATTATTTTGTATCTCGTCTAGAATTTCCCTGGGTGTTGCCTCCGAATCTTTCTTCTGTTTCATAAACATCCTTTTAAAAAATACTAAACCGATATAAATAATGCCTCATAGCAATCTTTTATCTATTTAGTCATGTATGTAATTTTAATCAGCGCAGTTAAAATTCTTTATCAGAAATTGACCTACAGGAATTAAAAATCAGTCAAGATTAAATTTTCTCATTTTTACCCATATATTATAATTAGTTCATGCTTTAGTGGCGTGGGGAATTTTATTTTTTCGTCTTGTTTGAGCTATAAAATAGTAGCACACTTTTCCCGAGTTCCGTTCAATCGACTATATCTCCTTCCCTCACGTGTGAGATTTTGTGTTTATTTTTCTTCAGAAACCCCGTTGGACCAAATAGAAGCCATTGGTGACAGAGAACAAATGTTTGACTGAGTGAAACAGCGAGCAATAAATGTATAAAAACTATAAGTTCTGTATATATATATATATATATATATATATATATATATATATAT
>NC_068982.1:110666436-110669346 GCF_001194135.2 Octopus bimaculoides
GTGTGTGTGTGTGTGTGTGTGTGTGTGTGTGTGAGTGTGTGTATGCTGAGGGCTCTATAAAAAATTCAGGTAAAAGCTGCATGAAAGTATATTTCATGTGAGGGCTTCATGGAAAAAATAGGTTTCTGGCGCGTATTTAACTCGATTTTCCTTTCAAGCTAAATATACTTTATACAACTTGAAATAATTCATATCTTACCATTACTTATTCTTCTTCTCTGATAATCAGAAGCTTTGTTCTTTTATTCCTTTATTCGTTTAATGATTTCAGCTATTTAGCTGTAGTCATGCTGAGGTGCCATCGTTTACTTATTTATAATCTATATTTTATTTCTTGCATAATCACGAACAGTAAATTAGCAGAATCGTTATAGGTCCGGAAAAAATTCCGCGGCAACACTTGTCCTGGCCCTTTACTCTGAGTTTAAATCCTAGTAAAAATCAGGTTTTCCTTTCATCTTTTCGGGGTCGATAAAATAAAATACCAGTCAAGCTTTTCACTTGTATACTTTATTTAATCAGCTATTTTAATGCCCACAAAGTTGTTGGAAGTGTGCTTAAATTTGAAACAATTATTTGTATAAGTATGTATATGTTTAGAGATGCTATAAATTATATTTTCAGTAAAAGCAAAGACTATAAAAATAAATAACTGAAGAGAATGGGTGAATCAAACAACTTAAGTGACATGATTCACCTTAGTATAGTTAAGACTATATGGTTTCCATCGAAATCTATGTAGAAGACTAATATTTAATCTCTATTAATATGGGTTTGGCAGCATTAATTACATAATACGCACAAGATAGTCAGTTCTGCACACACAGTCAGTTCTGCACACACTGAAGCACAAACTTAAGGCGGCGAGCTGGCAGAAACGTTAGCACGCCGGGCGAAATGCTTAGCGGTATTTCGCCTGCCGCTACGTTCTGAGTTCAAATTCCGCCGAGGTCGACTTTGCCTTTCATCCTTTCGGGGGTCGATTAAATAAGTACCAGTTACGCACTGGGGTCGATATTATCGACTTAATCTGTTTGTCTGTCTTTGTTTGTCCCCTCTGTGTGTAGCCCCTTGTGGGTAGTAAAGAAATAACACACTGAAGCACAAACATATATTTCGTCTGCATCTATAATAAGTTAAGGTTAAACATTTACCTAGAGAAAGCCAGTACCACGATTCTGGTTCTTATTAGATCTTATGCAACCAGAGTTACATATTCTTGGAATATTTTGTTACTGAGTTGTTTAGCCTATCTAAGTACTAATCGGGGAAATTTGACTTTTGTAGCTAGCATGACTCTTGAATTAGATAGTAGAATCTATAGGTATCTGGAATTTATTATCTGTAAATTTAAATCACTCTTTTCTAGCACATGATGTTACGTAACTATAGTTTGACATTTGATATATAAATTTCATTAGAAGTGCAGTCTATTAAGAGAAGCTTTTCCAAAATTTATGGAATTCATTTATTTTCTAAAAGTATATATGTGGATAGATTTCAGCCCCCAGAACTCAGCTACAAATTAAATCTGAATAGCCAGCTCACGTTACTTTTGCAGCCTAACTCCGGCAAACAAAGTCGTAGTCAACCAGTAATGCCTGGAAACGAACTTGATGGGATTCACTATGGAGTTAGCATTGAAGCGTAATGAGTAGATGCGGCTATATTAAATGATGTTCGCTTTTGTGAACTGGAATACCCAAGTGTTAAGTGATAAGTAATGTCTTAATCCATCATGAAGAAAGTAAAGGGTTAGAAAAATTTGAATAAATAATACAAAAGAAAGAAAATATATACGAAATCTGATTTTTATTAACTAAAAATTTTAATACATAAATACTTTCGTATAGTCAAGTACACATAAATAAGCATTTGCTTACTTCGTGTCAACCCAAACACCCAAAATATACAGAAAAATCATACGGAACATTCGTACACACAAAGCTTCTATATATAACAACTTGAGAAATATTTCCTTAATTCCTGGTATGAATGTTGATATCTTTAAATTCTAAAAGTAAAATATTTCAATTGTAATTCACTATCAATGATTTAACTGACATTATTTGAAGAGGAATTAGATGACGAGGACGACGACAAATAAATAGGGGGGAGGGGAAGACGTGAGGGGTGAGGAGAACAAAACAAGTAGTAAAAAAAAAAGGATTTTTTTAAACGATAATTTACGATTAGAGTTCATTCGTTCTTTTTTTCCAAGTTTATATTTATATATTTCATAAATGTATGTTAGTATATGCATATAATTTAATAATTATCTATGTCTGCACTTACGAGTATGTATGACCGAATGTTAATACAACAAGACAAAGTAATCTGAGCAGTGGATGCAGGATCTATCACAGTGTACAGCTGAGATTCACATTCTGATCTCATTGGTGAGGAACGGGAAGTGAGGTATAAAATCATCACTGTTTGGAATGTATAATATATTTCATATGATAGTGGAGCTTAAATGTAAAAGTATCTGTGATATATATATATGTTTGTGGATGCAACCAGCAAATCTCACACATTCATATAAAACTTCACTATGAATATGTATATGAATGCTTGTATATTTTATACAGTACGTATTTTAGTCTCATATTTTATCCATTTGAACAAAATTATAATACATTTGACTACTATTTCTATTGTTTATTTGTATTTGAATGTTGCATGTATCTTCGTAATATATAAATACTATACTTTTGAGAAACAAATGTTGATCTAATTTAGATTCATTTTGTTGTAAAGGTAACTCGTATCTCCGAAATGCCTCATTTGCTGACCGCTTCGATGCGAGATATATTTGCTCAGAGCCTACAGAAACTCAGTCCAGTGAAACAAATATGGTACGCACCTGCACACACACACACACACACACACACACACACACACACACAC
>NC_068982.1:110669518-110670702 GCF_001194135.2 Octopus bimaculoides
ATATATATATATCCATATATGATGTACAAGAATTTTATGAATAAAAGAAATACGAAAGAGAGACGTGGAGTGAAGTACAGATGTTGATATAGTCCTGGTTTAGGTTTAAATTTTTACTTAGAGTTTCATGCTGTGAATTACATTTACAGATGGAAAGCTAAGCCAAGTATTTGCATGGGATTTATTAGGTCACGTGATACAAGGGACACATTCATTCAATGCTTGGGTTGTTTTTCCCTATATTAGTATTTCGGATAACGCATACGACTAAGTAAAATACCAGTCATTTGGTGCGAAATGTCCTAAGGTAAACAAAAAAGTCTTAGGACAAGGAAATTACTGTTGGATTATCGTTGACAGAATCAATATGATGAAACGGATCAAGGGAGATATCCGACGTTTAATCTTGTGATGATATCAATTTCCAAATATTAAGAAAAGATGCATGATGATGTAACAGGGTTACTGAGTGAGGAGAGTGCTAGAGCTTGTTTTAAAATTACCTGTTCAAATCGGTGATGGTTCACTTCAATAGCTTCACACTACTGCTGGATCACACTGATAAACAATCAAATAGTAACGTTTTTTTTTTACTCAGTAACCTTGTTCATTACTTGATAATACATCTATTCTTAAACTCTAACTCTACTTCTATTATTCTTTTATCTCATTCATCACATTAACTTAGGCTAAGGACGACCCCTAATAATAGGTTTCGGTCCTAATACATTCTATTGTTTACCTATGAACTTTACTTGCTAATTAGCCGGTATTTTATTCAAATAATTAGACACGGAAACTTTAATGCTCATATAGGGTAAACTATGCACTTATACTTGTGATTCTCTAAGTAAACTGCGTTCATTATATCAATTCGCAGCTATACCGGATATACTCAATGTGAGCCCAACTTGATCCGAACAAAGTATTATACAATCCGTTGATTAGTGTGAAACTCTGAGTAACGGTGTTTTAACCTATACAACGACTATATCAATACCAATATTAATGTGTCCAGTAGTCTTCCAACAGTTTGTACTTCAAAATCTGCACGTATATATATATATATATATATATATATATATATATACATCTATCTATCTAGCTATCTATCTCTTTATGTATGTATATATGTATGTATGTATGTATGTATGTATGTATGTATGTATGTATGTATATATATA
>NC_068982.1:110671377-110673336 GCF_001194135.2 Octopus bimaculoides
ATATATATATATATATATACATATATACATACATATTATGTGCATGTTATTTACGCCTGTATGTATGTGTATATATGTATGCATATATCTATATTTATATAATTATATGTATATATCTATATATACTTGTATGTACGTACATATGTATACATACCCCTGACATATATAAATATATATATATATATATACCACGGAGACATACACGCACACATATATATGCATGTGTCGTGTATGCATTTATATACATAAATATATATACATATACGAGCGTATATGTATACATATATATGATATATGTATTGGTATGCGTATAAGTATGAGTAACCGTGCTATAATATATGACCGGCTATTTCAATATAAATATCTTTATATTCCTTGTCTTTCTATAAAACTTCCTTATAATAATGAGATCTCTATATTTCCTCTGATTTTTCTCCAGGATATCTTTCCAACATCATTGAAAAATCTCCAAGTAGTTGAGCAAAATCTGATTGCAATAATTTGTAATAACAAAGCAAATCGTTAAACTATCAAGGTAAAAAGTGTGTGTATACACGCACACACACACATAGACACATATACACAGGCACACACACACACACGCGCACACACACACACACACACACACACACACACACACACACACACACACACACACACACACACACACACACACACACACACACACACACACACACACACACACACACACACACACACACAAGATGTTTACAATTACTTGTCTACAATAGAAAAGTAAATAGTGTCACCCAGTGGTCTCAAAGCCTGGTCTTAAGTACTGTAGTCCTGATGATCACGTCTTGTTATATAAATACTTATAAGAGGCGCCAGAGTTCGTTTGGCGTAATTGGTAACGCGGTCGCCCAGGTTCGAGTCCTGCGAGCGACGTTGTTCTCTGTCTCTGTTTCTGTTTTAGGTTAATGGTTGTAAATGCCTTAAATATTTTGTATTCATTAACCGCACGTTAACGTGAAACCACACACGCACACACACACACACACATACATGCACACACACATATATAGATTCATACACACACACATATGTGTGTATGTCTGTGTGTGTGTGTGTGTGTATGCTCTCTTAAAAGCAACCTTCTCCAAAACATTATTTAATCTGTATTCCGGCGTACCTCGCCTACTCATTGTAATAGAGTACAAGGGAAGGCACGCTTGTGGGTTCTGCGTGGCCCTCTCAAAACTGACAATTATCTTACGATTATAATAAACGGAGTAAATAGGTTTTGATCTCTTCATGGCTTTAACAAAGAAATTGGTGGGGCATCCGAAGTGCAAATAGCTTCAAAAATGGATCGTCATCGTACACATATACATATGCATTTATACATGCATATACACTTATGTATACATGTACACATATGTAAACAATAAATTATTGTACCAGCTGCAGCAGGATAACGAAAATCGATATCAATAAGTGTCGCATAATTTATTTGTTTGTAACGGGGCTGAAAAATACCGAGAGACCTTTAACATATTCCAGTAAATGTACGTTGGTGCTTCGAGAAATGTTGACTGAAATCCCACTTTGTGATAACTTGTTAAATTTTCCTTAATTTCCTATATACCTTAATGTTGATGTTTTGCATTTCACATGTACAAATTCATTTAAAGATACACGTTTTATCAGTGTTAACGTTTACTATATATCTCAATATTTGTATCAGATGCACAGCTTGTTTATAAGGATTCATATATTTTTTCTTTCAGTGTCATGTAATTTGTCGAATATATGTATGTATGTATGTACACGTAGGTATGTATGTGTGTGTCTATATATATAGGTATTTATGTGAATACGAGCACCCCCCCCCTGCATACATACATACATACATACATACATACATACATACACGTACTCCTCACATGTATATAATATATATAATATATTTGTATATATATATATATATATATATAT
>NC_068982.1:110674233-110677307 GCF_001194135.2 Octopus bimaculoides
TATATATATATATATATATACATGCACTTATATATATATACATATACACATACATATAGATAGATACACAAATACATACATATATCTACACATGATGCAATGTATATGTTTATATACGTGTGGTTTTGTGAAGCGTGTTTATATATGTGTGTGGATGTATATATGTATGCATATGTAAGTAATTAGACAGATATCTGTGTCACACTTATCATACAATATATTGCCAAAAACAGACAATATGAATCAAAACCTGGAAGAGACACACATATATATGTCGGGATGACATTAAAAAATGTACCACTGCTTGCTTCAACGGCATTTTTATGAAAACCGTTGAGCAGAAGCTTTACTTTTTTGATTTTTCTATATGACTGTTTTGAAACGTCATTAAGAATCTTAAATATACTCGAACTTACAAGTTTATTTCGTTATAAATGAGCATGCTTTTATTCTTCTTTCTATGCACTCTACATAGCGTCAAAATTTAATGTGCATTTTCACGTTCTTTGTCGGTGAGTTCACGGTTTAGCATTATATCAACTTTCAATAAAAGTTTGTTTTTACAATATATATTTTCTGTTTGTTAAAGAGTTTTAGTTCTCTGTTTCCATTTGTTTATTATAATTCAATTTATTATATCAGATTTCATGTATCTGCTATATAATGTTAGCCTTAATTTTGATGCACATATTCGCATACTTGATTCACATATTGATCCCTTTCTATATATTTTCTGTTTGCTTCGTGGTTCAATTATTTTTCATAAGTTATTTGGTATGTTTATAATGTTTATGATTTTAATAAACTTCCACATGATTCTGTGTGGAAGCTGGTGGATATTCGATATAACCTTGTTGGGAATTTTCGTTTACATCTGCTTGAATCATACGTGATGCGTTTGGAGGCCCGGTTAGCATAGGTAACGCCTCCAAGGAAAGCATCTGTTGTGATGAGATAGGGATGTTGTTCGGAGATTGTCGGCCAAGGTAGGGCGTGGCTGGTCGTAAACCATTGAAATGTCCCCAGCCACCGTCCATCGGAGGGGTTCCCGGCGGGACGATTGGAACAGGCCCCATAATGGGCTCGTGGTCTACGGTCTGTCCCGGGTTGTAAAGATCTCCAGACAGTCGACCGCCACTGCCGCCAGCGCCAGAAATGCTACCTGGATGCTCGAGATCATCTATGTCATCTAAAGAAAAAAAAAAAAAGAAAAGTTTATAAATTCTATCTTTCATGAAGATGTTTTCTCCGCTGTTAATTTAGGTTTAAAAAATAAATAAATCGTATTTAGAGTATCAGGTTTGAATGACAAACTTGAAAATTCTCATTAAACAATATGATGAGTTACAAAAATATGAAATCATATGGATAGGAAAAAGAAAACATTGCAAGAATTTGCTTGAAATATTATTTAGTTTAAATATCTACTATTATCTACTTGATAGATTACAATTTAAACTACTAAAACTACTACTAAATGTTCCAATTTAGTGTTTGTATTTTATACCATGTCTTAGTAGATAACATTGTCTGTAACTTGACCACTACATTTAACATATCATTACATGCGTACAATTGGACAAAAAAAATTGGAAAATGTTTTTATATTAAATGGTGCAACGAAATTCAGTAAATGGAAACGTGATATAAATATTTGTTTATAATAATTTCAAATCACATCTTTTTGGTAATATTTCAGTGATTTACAGTCTATTGTAATGTGTTTGTTTATTCACGATCACTCTCTATGACTACTCACTATCAAAGTCACCGTTTTAACTTACCATTATATTTTAGAGTTTACTTCCTCTTTGTCATAATTGGAAATGTTTCCAATTTAAATTAAAGGAAGACTATTTTTTTGAAAAATCGTCATGAAATATGACATCACTATATAAAGTCTTTGTGCTTTCCAATAACTAAACGATGTAAATGTTAACAGAATAAATAAATGTAAGCGTGGTTCTGTTTCTGTCTTATATCTGTGTATATAATGTCAAATATCCCAATATCTATAGTCTTATTTCGCTTGTTTCTAAATAATGTATTTCAAAGAAATATCTTCAAAATACTACTTATAAAGATAAACATAACTTTATATGCACCTAATTTACACAACATTGTGTTTGCCAGAAACTATCTATAGGTATATTCTGCAGAGGTGTCAGCAATTATTAATCGAACAAGCTGCCAAGAATGTGTCATTAATATAAAACTGTGTACTGTATTTAATAAAGTTCTTTATAATAGGGGACAGTTAGAAAGGCGAACTTAGTTGATGAATGATATATATATTTTTATGCTTCTATCTATCTATCTATCTATCTATCTATCTATCTATCTATCTATCTATACATGCATACATACATACACACACACACACACTGTTTTGGCAGACTAAATTATTTTCTCATGATCGAAGGTATCTTGAATCGTTGTTAGTGAAGTATATTCATCAGTGAGTTGGAAATAATACACGCGCGCGCACACACACACACACACACACACACACACACACACACAAACACACAAACACACACAAACACACAAGCGCGCGTGCGCGAAGTCAAAATTTTTCAAAGGCCAATACAATACAATTTGAAACATAGGAATAGAGAACAGCAGTTTACACTTTACTTTATCTTGCTAAGTTTTGCAGAAAATGGAAAATGATGTCGACTTAACGACATCATCCTACATTTTCTCCTGACGAAGAGGTATTCACATCGACATATAGAACTATAAAATATAAACTTATAAAGTATTGACTTTTGAACAATCTTAACTTTAATATCACACAATCCCTCACTCAAACTACAACAAACTAATGCTCACATACATATATATAAACATACATACATACATACATACATACATACATACATACATACATACATACATATAAATGTGCATATATATATATATATATACCTATAAATGTGTGTATATATATATATATATATATATACATACGAATATATATATAAATATAAATGCATATATATATATATATATTTCGTTTTTGGATTTGGTTTGCAAGATTCTTTATGTGAGTTCGTGTGTTGAAGCATATT
>NC_068982.1:110677908-110683915 GCF_001194135.2 Octopus bimaculoides
TATATATATATATATATATATATATATATATATGTATGTATGTAAATGTTTATATTCATATTTACACATTTAAATATGCATAAAAATCACTATATATGCAGAACACATGCACAAACACACACACATATACACACACATACATACA
This sequence comes from Octopus bimaculoides, assembly GCF_001194135.2. NCBI lineage: Eukaryota > Metazoa > Mollusca > Cephalopoda > Octopoda > Octopodidae > Octopus > Octopus bimaculoides. Next base: position 110,678,054 of record NC_068982.1, read on the forward strand.
CATACTCTCCTCCTTTCTCTCTCACACACATGTATATGTATATATGTTTATATGTATATATACTAACACAGAACTATCAAAATATGTGACATTTATTTCCATCTCTTTTCTGTAATCCTCAATATTTTTTACTTCAATCGCTGCACATTTGTTTTATTTCATTTTGTCTTGTTTTAATTATTTCACTTCATTTTATATTGTGTCTTGATTTTAATACTTCTGTTAGTTTTTTTTATTGTTTTGCAGCAGACCCTTTTCCCAGTTTATATCGAACATCGACCGCTTTTTCAGTTCTTCATCTCTTCCTCCTTTTCCAAGTTTAGTTGTTTTTCTGTGTCTGGAACTTTCTCTGTCAGTTCGACTTTTAAATTAGCTGCTGTGTATTTAAATGGTCCTGCTTTCACTTCTTTACGTTTATAGTATCGATCTTCATTCTTCTGTATTATTCTCATTGGCAAACCCGCATATTTCATTATTTTGCTCTTCGTCTCTTTATGTTGAGTTCCCTATATTTTTTCTCTTAACCAAAATCTGCCTCCACCTTTCCACTTCATTTCCCAATGTCTCCCTCCACACATGTGAGTATCATATACAAGTATCGTTGTGGTTCTTCTTTTCTCTCACACTACATACTTGTTATTTTATCTTGTTACCTCTCTAATTCCTTTTTTATTATAGTCTTCAATCATTCGTATTTCCTTCTTTCTTAATCGTATTTAACTTTGAGCGCCAGAATCATACAGAAATCACTCACTCACTCACTCACTCACTCACTCACTCACTCACTCACTCACACATTTAATCTGTCTGTTTGTCTATCTGTATATCTATTTGTCCATCTGCCTGTCAATTTGCTTATGGTTGTCTCTAATATTGTGTGTTTATCTACAAAGGTGTTCAAGCAGTGAACATTTACTTGTCTTCGTGTTTTAAGCCTATCTAGAACTACATTTAATCAATATTCCATTCCCTTCTTTTAAGGCGTTAGGAAGTGATTTGAAAGAGATATGACTGCTATTACTATCAAATCGATCTACCACATGGCTTGTTTCTAAAACTGTGTTTATGTATGTTGTATAAAAATGACGATGTACGTCTTCACTATAGCAAGTCTGATGATTGCCATAACTGTATGTAAAAGTATGAAAAAGTTCCCATATACACAAACAGCTTTCAATGAAATGCTACAAGGAAGTATTGAGCGTGTGGATCTAGAACTTTCTGTTTCGTTATTGGTATTCGTAGATACGTTAATTCTTTACTATGGCATATGGGTTATGCAAGTGTCATGTTGTAATGTAGTCACAGGCTGACTAATGTCATGTTGGTGGAATTTAGCTGATGTAATCTACGAGGAAGCTCGTTGTGCGTGTGTGCGTGTGTGTGTGTTTGTAAGTGTTTTTCCAAATAACATTGCTCTTCATGTTGGATACCCCGATGAAGCTGTAGGATGATACACAAGCATTCAATTATTAGTGCATTGCATCTTATAGGAGAAACAACTGTAAGCTAATGATATTCATGTCATAATTTCTAATTCCTTTGTCATTCTAATTTTATATATGTATGTATCTATATTATGTATATATATATATATATATATATATATATATATATATGTGTGTGTGTGTGTGTGTGTGTGTGTGTGTGTGTGCATGTATGAATATGTCGATATGCATGTATGTAATGTGTGTATGTATGCGTGTATGTATGTGCGTGCGTGAGTTTATGTAAATGCATTTGAGTTGTACTTCCCTCTATGTTAAAGAGTAACTTAGTTATTTGATAAATAAAAATCCATAAAATATGTTTCAGACTGAAATAATTACTGGGTCGATATCATCGACTAAGATACTTCAAGGTTGTGCCCCAACATGGCCGCAGCCCAATGAGTGAAACCAGGAAAAGGACAAACCGATCCATAATACGTTTCCTGAAGGATTTCATAACAAACTACGTTAAGTGAATGTAGGTTTGCATCAATGAAACTAAGTCATCCGGTCATATTTATAACTCCCGACGTATCATCTATACAAACTATCCGAAGGTAACCAGTGCTGTGGCTTAGTCAGCTTCTCCTAAGTAGTTCTGTCCAATTAATACTCAATATTCTTTGTAGATAATACGTAGTTAAGGATGAGTCAATTTCTAAAAAAAGTATACATGAATGAAAAGTTATACAACATGCACGTACCGCATCGGGACAGAGTTAGAGGTACACATAACTTCAATGACAATGGAATATTTAAAATGGAATATTTAAAATTAAAACGCAACGAAAGAACATCCTTGAATATTTATGTATTTATACATATTCGAATTAGTTTCTTTTGTTTATTGATTATCAAACAGTACAAAATGACTTCAAGCCAATGCATTCGAATAAACAGTTTTACATAATACACAAATGTATACATGTGTATTATGACGATATACAAATTATCACAAACAATTATACCCGAAGTGTCTTTTTTTTAAATAAATATTCCATTGGTAATAATTGTGAACTAAATTTATTTTAGCCTAATATTTGAGAGATATGGGATGTCATCACATTTCACATTCGCTACATGATTGACAATGAAATAAATTATTTTCCATTTCAGATGGAGAATTCACATAAAAATACTTACTGGCATAAGAACCCTCAGTCAGACCGTCATCTGACCGGTCATCAGCACTTAAAGAGCTATCCGGGTCACCATTACGTTTCATTTGTCTAAAGTAAGGACTCCAGCGCTGCCTACCAGCATCTTTCTTTAACCGCTTCTCCTTCGCCCGTCGGTTCTGGAACCAAACCTGTACCACCCTCATGTCCAGACCTGTTTCAACGCTTAGCTGTTCCCGAACATGACGTGCGGGTTTCGGACTTTCGTTGTAGGCCCTCTTCAGGGCTTCCAGCTGTTTGGCCGTGATGGTCGTTCGAGGTCGTTTGTTTCCTCCGTCCAGGTCGTATTCTATAAAAAAAGAGAAACATAGCTAAATCACAAGAAACAAAAGAACCCAAAAGCAAAACAAAATAAAAGACAAAAATAAAAACAGACAACATTTATATGCAAGAACTGAAAACCATTAAAATAGCACTATTAATGTTAACTACAACAACATTCGCTGTTGTAATTAATAACAGTCATTAATACTATATCTTTAAATATGGTATATAAGAAGGTAGATAGAAGACAATAGTTCATGAAGTCAGTGAACATTTCAGAATGAAGAGATCACTGATATAGTTCACTCGATGTGTTCAGTTCTGCACCACCAGCAACTGTTAGAATAACACACACACACGCACGCACACACACACACACACACACACACACACACACACACACACACACACACACACACACACACACACACACGTATATTTAATATATATATATATTTATATGTATGTATATTACAAAAATGACCCGAGTGAAATAACTCCGAGTGACCAGTGGCATGTACAGTTTATGAACAGCACATACAAATAAAGGTATACCAAATACCATACAACATAGATTTTCGATTTATTAAGATTACCTCACCCTGTGTAGGGTGTGTCACAATGACCAATATGGTAACGAGAAAGGGACATAATTTCAAGAATGAAGAATTCTCCGAAGTCGACAAGCCATTAAAGAAAAAGAAATAGGCTTATTGTCGGGAGATAAGTGAACAGTCGTAGACATGTGTTTCTTCTTCAATAAGAGCCACTAGCAAATTGTCCTATACTATCTCCAAAATCCAAGGGACACATACACATATGCAAGAAGAGTAGAATTTTCATAAATTAAACGAAAATGTGTTAGGAGAAATATATCATATACCCTCGACTTACAAAATATATTCATAAAGTTTATCTCTCCACGGCTGATAATATAGTACCTTGTAATATAATGTAACATAATATAATATATTATATTACATTATATATATATTTGTGTATGTGTATATATGTATGTACGCATGTATACATACATACATATCTATATATATATACATATAAATACACACAAACATGTATAGCTTTTACTCTTTTATTCTTTTACTTGTTTCAGTAATTTGACTGTGGCCATGCTGGAGCACCGCCTTTAGTCGAACAAAGGGACCCACGGATTATTCTTTGTAAGTCTAATACTTATTCTATCGGTCTCTCTACCGAACCTCTATGTTACGGGGACATAAACACACCAGCATCGGTTGTCAAGCGATGGTAGGAGGACAAACACAGACACAAAAACACATAAACACATATATATATATATATATACGACGGGCTTCTTTCACAAGGCTTTGGTCGGCCCGAGGCTATAGTAGAAGACACTTGCCTGAGGTGCCACGCAGTGTGACTGAACCCGGAACCATGTAGTTGGGAAGCAAGCTTCTTACTACACAGCCATGCCCGCATCTATATAATAAAAACAAACGTGTGTTTGCGCGCACGCGCGACTGTGTCTCTCTGTCTGTCCATCTATAGCATGAAAGGCTACGGCATCGATATAAAAACCAAAAGCTAATTCTTGTGTAAAATTTTACGCCGAAGACAATGGAAGTGGTCGGGACTTTCTACCTGCCTCTCCATTTTTCAACATCTTGGACACACCGCAGATCCGAAATAAATCACCTGTCTAAGGGGATTATTTAAATGTGCATTATTATATTTCTTTCATTGGTTTTTCCGAAATAAATGACCTGTCTAAGGAAGACAACTAAATGTGCATTATATTTATTTCATTGGTTTTTATATTTATATATATATACTAGCAGAAACACCCGTCATTAACTGGGTTGAAAAAAGCTGCCAAAATTGTACTATGAATATTGAAAGTTATTCACTTAGATTGTATTGAACATGGCCGGAAATGGAACTTTTGGTGGGGCATCATAGGAAGGTGAAATAGATGTTGTTTGAGTTAGTCAGCTGGCAGCACAGGAATCTGAAAGACATATAGGTGTTAAGGAATGGTCATCATAGTTATACTGATTTTATTATGGTTTTAGATGAAATTGTGAAGTTACATATGGATGAAATTGTAGTTATACTGTAGATTCAAGTGGAACCTTGTTTGTGAAACAGAAGAGATTCCTGAAAACAACTACACAAGAGTGAAAGTAAATTGAAAAGTTGCATGACGATGAAATTATAGCTATTATGTAGGTCTAAGTTAACTAAATTTGGTGCCTATTTAATCAAATGAAAAAGAAGCCCTTGGAAACAACTAGACAAAGATGAAAGTAAATTGTAAGGCAACATAAGGAAAATTAGCTAAGTTTAAAATTCAGAATCAACTTTTTTCTGTCCTATAAAATAAGTAATACTTCCTCTCTATCCTTTAAAAAGCAAAGGTTGTTTGTTTGTTTGTACGTTGACCGTTGAAAACACTAAATAAAATTGACATTATTTCAGGTTTTTTGTGTCATTTCAATTAAATTTGACCATTCCGCAGATAACTGTGCATTTATTTCCCGAAAACGGAATGGGGATGGGCGAGTCGGTGGTATTGTGTATTTGACCGTATGCTTTTTACACAAACGGCATGCCTATACAAGAGTACTCCACCGAATTTGTTTCCTCATAACTTTAAGGAAAATGGGTATTTTTAAATAAAATTTTCTATAGGTACCCTTGCAATGATGTAGATTCAACCTATATCGGAATTTGCTGTGAAAACTGTTTTTAGCTCCCATCAAAGCAGAATCGTTTGAGTTTTCCGAAACTGGTCTCTCGACTCGAGGGAAATGTTTTTCACAACAAACTCCGATATTATTGGAATCCATCAACTTTCTTTTGTTCAGTAAAGTATGTAATACTTGTAGTGATATAAAGTAATAGAGCTTATTACTTACACACACACACACACACACACACACACA
>NC_068982.1:110684166-110688713 GCF_001194135.2 Octopus bimaculoides
CCCACACATTTCTTTATAATCGTAATGTATGCAGTTTAAAAAGATAATTGTACAAATTTTCATTAAAAAATACTCATTTTCCTCAAAGTTACGAGCGAAAAAGATTGGGGTCGTGTGAATTTTCCGAAACTCCTCTCGCCCCACCCTCGGAATAAGACTTTCGCATAAATCCGTGTATACTCTGAATGTACAGCATCTAAACGGGATTTGTTGAAAATTTCGTGAAAAAGTATCCATTTTTCTGGAAGTTATGCGGCAACACTGAATGGGGGGAAACATCTGTAATTATGCCTGAAAATCTGTTGTCACTCCCATCAAAACAGAATCGTTTGATCATTTTCAAGCAACTTCACATTTTACTTTCACTCTTCTGTAGTTGTTTTCATGAATCTCTTCTATTTCACAAACGAGGTTCCACTTGAATCTACAGTATAACTACAATTTCATCCATATGTAACTTCACAATTTCATCTAAAACCATAATAAAATCAGTATAACTATGATGACCATTCCTTAACACTTATATGTCTTTCAGATTCCTGTGCTGCCAGCTGACTAACTCAAACAACATCTATTTCGGCTTCTACAATGCCACACCAAAAGTTCCATTTCCGTCTATGTTCAATACGATCTAAGTGAATAACTTTCAATATTCATAGTACAATTTTGGCAGCTTTTTCAACCCATTCAATGACGGGTGTTTCTGCTAGTATATATATATATAAAGCGTATGTGTGTGTATGTGTGTATCTGCGCGTTTATATGACTAATACAAATACTTAAAAACACAAGCTTAAATTATTTTTCTTTAAAATATCTGAAAAGTCTACGACTCAGCCGGACTCTATACATGGAAAAGTAACGAGTATATTTATACCAATGTAATACCTTACATTTATACAACAACATCAATACATTTCTAGTTTGCAAAATTACATATTGAGTAGTACAACTGGAACGTGATTATTCTTCAATTTAACTAAATTGTGTAGGCTGAAGATCGAAAGAAGAAACTGCCAGTAACTGCATCCAACTTGTACTTTTCAGTATATAAATATTTTACTCTAATTATGGCATCGAGTTTTCTCATTTTTGATGTTATGTCTGTACACTACACAATAAACGGTCAACCCCCCCCCCCCCCCCACTCACCCCCTCTCCGCTCGTGCTACAGAGAGTGAGAGAGAAAACAGCATGTTGTAAGTTGTAATACAAGGGAGAATTATAATTCAATAATGACAAGCTCTCAGACGATTGACTAAATGTGATAATGATTAAACTACAGAAAAATCAACTTATCCCAAAATTAATTATGCAGATTTTTACTTGCACGAATACATTACATGATTCATATATGACCTGTTTAGCAGCTCAACATGCATAGAATTAGTTAAATCATAGCCAATATGTAATATTGTAATACATCCCATCTTTATTCAATACATTGACGAGATTTGAGTACATAATAAATAATGAAAGATATAAATAATAAACGGTAACAAATAGTAAAAGGTATATTCAGTGTTCCATTGACTATTTACTCAATATTTTTCTCTAACAGTAACAAATAACTCGTTCACTTTATCAAGTAAAGATAAAACCCTCTGACAAAGGAATATTTTATCTGCTTCTTGAGAGCTCACTCACATCTGATCTGCTCATCTGATTCTTTATTGCAATCCTTGTATCAGTACAAAATCCATCAAAATATTTAAAGCACTATTTCAGTTATAAAATTTGTTTCTGGCTTCAGGTTATGTACAAGAAAAGGTAATATGCTTCTGAGTACCTTGGTTAATCCCACTATCTTTCAATCTTATTGACTCAATTAATTACAAAACCTATGGGTGTTTTTTCTTTATTTGTTATTAAACATTCTAAGAATATTTATTTAATTTTAAGTCACTAATGTTTATAAGTTACCCGCTTTTAAAGATACGTTTCTGGTATTTCGAAATATCTCCTCAAACTTCCAACCAGAATAAGTTAGTTAAGAGGTGATCATACCATCGTTCCAAGAAAAATAACGAAAATTGGATTAGTTGAACTAAATTTAGTTTTAAGAAATAATCATCTGAGGTGATGTTCCTTGCACTGTCTCATTATTTAAATTTAATCATAAAATGTACTTAAAAAATATATTTATCGATGTTATATTTTCCTACATTATCATCTTACGACTAATACTATCAAGACGAACTGCCAAAGTTTTCAAAGATAAGACATAAGTAACAAGGAAAAGATAAGTCCATTAAAATCTTGTACAAAATACGGAAAAATTTATTTCATCTTTATGCCGATCCCACAAAGTTTATTTAAGGTTGGCGACTTGGTAGAAACGTTAAGACGCAAGATAAAATGCTTAGCAGTATTTTGTCGGTCTCTACGTTCTGAGTTCAAATTATGCCGAGGTCGACTTTGCCTTTGTTCTTTTCGGGGTTGATAGAATAAGTACGAGTTGAGCACTTGGGTTGATGTAATTGACTATCCCCCTCCACTAAGAAAAAAAACAGCCAGGCCTCGTGTTCATAGTAGAAAGGAATAATTTAAAAATAATGATAGGAAATAATGATACGAAAAGCAGAATAAAATTTACTATAAAGATCGTTTTGACTGAGATTTTAAGGTTCGTCTGACAGATTATTCAACCAGTGTTATAAAATAATACATTTAACAACACTATTTCAGTTGATCCAATAATCTATTACTAGTTTATTCCCAAGGAACCTACTACACGTCGAATAATATCCAAAGTAACAGGCTATTGGATTAGCACCTAAAATCTATCCACACACACACACACACACACACACACACACACACACACAAACAGACAGACAGACACACACACACACACACACACACACACAGACAGACAGACAGACAGACAGACACACACACACACACACACACACACACACACACACATATGTGTAGTTGTATGGTAAGAAGCTTGCTTTCCAACCACATGGTTCCGAGTTTAGTTCGACTGCGTGGCACCTTAGGCAAATGTCTTCTACTATAGCCTCGGGCCGTCCAAAGCCTTGTGAGTAGACGGAAACTGAAAGAAACCCGTCGTATATATAGATATGTGTGTGTGTGTGTATGTGTGTGTGTTTGTTTCTGTATGTATGTGTGTGTCTGTTTGTGTCTGTATTTGTTCCAGACCCACTGCTTGACAAACGTTGTTGGTGTGTTTGCGTCTCCGTAAATTAGCGGTTGGGCAAAAGAGACCGATAGAGTAAGTACCAGACTTTAAAAAAAAGAATAAGTACTGGTCGATTCTCTCAACTAAAAATTCAAGGCAGTACCCCAGCATGGCCGCAGTCTAATGACTGAAACAAGTGAAAAGATAAAAAGAAAAAGACATGTAGGAGTGGCTGTGTGGTAAGTAGCTTGCTTACCAACCACATGGTCCCGGGTTCAGTCCCACTGCGTGGCATCTTGGGCAAGTGTCTTCTACTATAGCCTCGGACCGACCAAAGCCTTGTGAGTGGATTTGGTAGACGGAAACTGAAAGAAGCCCGTCTTATATATGTATATATATATATGTATGTGTGTGTGTGTTTGTGTGTCTGTGTTTGTCCCCCCAACATCGCTTGACAACCGATGCTGGTGTGTCTATGTCCCCGTAACTTAGCGGTTCGGCAAAAGAGACCGATAGAATAAGTACTAGGCTTCCAAAGAACAAGTCCTGGGGTCGATTTGCTCGACTAAAGGTGGTGCTCCAGCATGGCCACAGTCAAAAGACTGAAACAAGTAAAAGAGTAAAAGAGTAAAGAGTATATATATATATATAGTAAATAAAAAAAAAACGAAGACCAAACAAAAGAAAAAAACAACAACACGAGGACAGCGTACATGCAAAGTATTAACGGACACTCAGGGAAGGAAAGAAAGGTGGTTTTACGTTTCGAGCAAAGCTCTTCTTCAGAAACAGGAGGCGGAGGAAAGTCCAAAAGAAAAGGAAGATGGAGGAAAAAAATCGCCAACGATTCACAGCCGTTTGGCATCTATTTCTAGCATGTGGCGCTACTAATTAGTGCCCTTATTATAATTATATTCATATAAATATGTATTTTGTATTAATTGTTACCTATATGGTTTTATTACATGCTGGCTGCTTGATAAAATCATATAAAGATTTTATCCTTGATTATATATAAATATAAACTACTTCGACTAATATATTCACTCCGGTATTCTTTTTGGTCGTATGAGCACGTGGCTGAGGTGAATGAATTAGATTTAGCTTGTATATAAATGTGAACATTTGTATATACGCTTGTGGATACGTGATATTCGTATGGATATGTATTAATGTTTATAATTATGTACATTGTGTTGTACCATACTGATGACAGTAAAGGGAGTTACATCCCTAAACTAGAAATCGATCTATGGTTAAGCCATAAAAAAAAAAAAATTTTCTTCACTTCCATCGCTTTCAGCCCGTGCCAATGTGGTAAATAATGCAGTTATTAGAGCCATTTGGTGTCTTTTTCTAGCATGTGGCACCACTCATTAATATCCTTATTATAATTATA
>NC_068982.1:110688723-110696259 GCF_001194135.2 Octopus bimaculoides
TATATATATATATATATATATATATATGTATATGTATATATATATGTATATGTGAATATATATATATATATATGATATATATATGATATGGACATATATATGCATATCAATTCATATACACATCTATCTATCTATCTATCTATCTATCTATCTATCTATCTATCTATCAAGTAAAGTTTTTATCCGACGGCTTTGTCAGTTCACCGTCGTCTTCTACTTTATGTGCGCTCGCGCGCGCGTGTTTGTGCGTGTATGCATCATAAGATAGATGCATAGATAGAAAGTGAAAGGGAGAGATGAACTGAATCCATGCAGAATCTAAGTTTTTCTGCATTTTCGTATTTCCGATAAGAATTGCATGGGTCTGTATGAAGAATATTTCGTTCTTGTCTGGGCCTTTAAAACAATTTACATTATTGATATAAAAAAAAAAATATATATATATTCTTTGAGTGACCAATATCCTAAAAAAACAGCTTTAAGAATCGCAAGACCGACTATCTCAAGAAAAAGAAAATACATTATAATGGTTCTCGTCACTTGCGTTAATTTGCGTAGTTTTTATTTTATCGATAGATAATTCCTAGCAAGTCTTTTTCTTCATCTTACTTCTAGGACTATTTCGTTCGATAATGTTTTTTCATGCCAAACTACTTTTTTGAGTATTGTTTATTTTTATAGTATCTTGGAGATAATTAATCAGCTATAAAGGTCACAGGGAATAACGAGAAATGATAAGAACAACGAAACATCGGCTAAATAATAATATCTTAAAGAATAATGATTAACTGCCATAATTCAACAACAACAATATAATAGCTAAGATGATGAGGAAGAGGAAGAGAAAAAGAACAATATCAATAACAACAACAGCAACAACAACAATAGCAAAATAATAATAACTATTGAAAAACGATAGCGACGATATTTCGAAACAAAAATAAGCAATGGAAGAAAATATTGGTAATAAAATTAGCAGAGGAAAAAAAAAAAAAATGTTCCCAAAACACATCCAAACACAATTGTATGAAAGCAACATGAATATTAGCTGTCAAAAAATTAATAGATCTGTATATAAAGCTCAGTATATTAGTTATAGAAAATGAATCGTCAATTTCTTTGAGTAAAAAAAAAATAATAAATAGGAAGGAGAGATAATGTAAAATAGACAAAACAAAAAAATTTATTGTTGCTAGGATGAGTTCAAGAAGAAAAATGTTAGAGCAACGCAAGTTTTTCTTTGACCATAGAAATGTAGAAACCGTTTCAGAAGAATCTATGTATGTGGTGTATGTGTGTGTGTGTGTGTGTGTGTGTGTGTGTGTAGTCTCCTGGGTACAAGTCGCTCCCACGGGATTAAGACATCATCTCTTTACTCCGCCCAGCAACATCTATATGGTGCAGGTATTGTTTTGAAGATTTGTCATACTCGCCACTCTCGGTCTGCGGGTTGCCAGGCGTTCTTTTTTAGACAACTAGGCGGGATTTGAACTTAAAGTGCAGAGGGTCGAAACAAATACCGCAAATACACACACACACACAAACACACACACACACACACACACATGCACACACACATATAAATAAACGTGATGCATAGACACACACACACACACTCATACGCACACACATATATACACACGCACACATATTTGTGTTTATATATGTACATACATATATACACACATGCATGCCTGTGTCTGTAAGTGTGTGTCTGTGAAATGTGTGTATGTGTGTATGTATAATTGGGAAATTTGAAGTCGACATTTGTGAGTTATGAACTTCGTGCGATGAGAGTTTTCTAAATGCGACAACATTTTTTTGCTAAATATGCGTTCCCGCGTTTTCAAAATTGAACTCGCGGTTAATGAATTTTTTTGTTACATATTTTACAGATACATACTAGCCGAAAGAATGAAATATAAAAGTCATTTTGGTTGGTGGTAAGTAGCTTGCTTACCAACCACATGGTTCCGGGTTCAGTCCCACAGCGTGGCACCTTGGGCAAGTGTCTTCTACTATAGCCTCGGGTCGACCAAAGCCTTGTGAGTGGATTTGGTAGACGGAAACTGAAAAGAAGCCCGTCGTATATATGTATATGTATATATATATGTGTGTGTGTGTGTTTGCGTGTTTGTTTGTCCCCCGCCAACATCGCTTGACAACCGTTGCTGGTGTGTTTACGTCCCGGTAACTTAGTGGTTCGGCAAAAGAGACCGATAGAATAAGTACTAGGCTTCTACAGAATAAGTCCTGGGGTCGATTTGCTCGACTAAAGGCGGTGCACCAGTATGGCCGCAGTCAAATGACTGAAACAAGTAAAAGAGTAAAGAGTAAGAGTAAATGATTAGACTACAGAAAACATTTGTCTACTAGTTTTATCAAAAGTCCGACTGAGGATCGTTGTGTCCCAATACTTGGATACCACCGTGAAACCCTCGTACAGAATGGATAGGCACTAAAATAGATACTAAACATGCACAATCAAGGCATAGGCGTTGCTCTGACTACAGTGGTTCTGGCTACAGTGGTTCTGACTACAGTCCAACTGCGTGGCACCTTGGGCAAGTATCTTCTACTATAACCTCGGGCCGATCAAAGCCTTGTGAGTGGATTTGGTAGGCGGTAACTGAAAGAAGCTAGTCGTATATATACATACACACACGCATACATATGTGTGTGTAATTTATGTATGTATGTATGTATGTATGTATGTATGTGTATGTGTGTGTGTGTGTGTGTGTGTGTGTGTGTGTGTGTGTGTGTGTGTGTGTGTGTGTGTGTGTGTGTGTGTTCGTGTCTGTGTTTGTCCTCCACCACCACTTGACAACCGGTGTTGGCGTGTTTACGTCTCCATAACTTAGCGGTTGGGCAAAAGACACCGATAGAATAAGTACCAAGATTATCAACAAAATAAATGAATAATCAAATAAATAAATAAATAAGTACTGGTATACTGTGTAGTGGTATATGGATTTATAAGTTACCAGCAGAGATTGATGGAGTTAAAGGTAGAACCTATAGAGATCAGAAAATGTTGTAATGGCTAAAATTAAGGGAAAGAGAGTGAGTTAAATTGCTTCTGGAATATAGTTAAGTATCGATCCAGTCAGGTAGTGAAATAATCTTTTAGTATCTCGATAGGTACTTTTCGTAGTGACGATATTTCGTGAAATTCTCTGTTGTAATATTCAGTTTGACTGCAGGTGATTTAAGGTTATTGACTATGTAACTCTTTTCAGTTATGCATAACCGTGCTTAGGTGTGGTTTGATTGTGTTGATTTCTGCCTCGTAAATAATCGCTTCTGCATTGCATGGCTAACTGAAGAGACATACATTTGTATTCTTTGCATTTGCTGTTTGATTATTATATTTTTCATACTGATGATTTATTTGTAACTCAATTTAAGGCCATTTCTGTTAAATAGGTTTCTATTCGGTGGTTGATAAAATAAAAGTTTATTAAGGGCATGAATTTTTTTTAGCAGTGTTAGATTTAATGTTTAAAGGTTAGGGAGAGAGAATCAGTTAAACGGAGGTGTCGCTTTTTATTATTGGATGACGTAGGCTCAAGGTTAAATGTAATTTTATCTATGAATCTGCTTGTGTTATTGAAGTAGAGAACCGTTATATATATATATATATATATATATATATATATATATATATATATATACATACATTTACATATATGTGGGTATGTGTGCCTGTGTGTGGTGTGAGCGTTTATTTTGTGTGCATATATATGTATATATGGATGCAAGAACATCTATCTATCTATCTATCTATCTATCTATCTATATACTTACACATTTGTGTGAGTAATTTTTTAGCGGGATGTGTAAAGAACTGAAGATTGATGAAACTAGTCACAAATATCAACGTGATTTATGTGTTGTAATTTGATGTGAGTCGTTTATGAGTTAAAACTCCTACCTGGAGTAGATGTTTCCCGTCCATTTCTCAGGGGATCGATAAAATAAATATTTATAATATGCAAAAGTTGATTCACTGACAAAATAACAAGTCAAAAAATAAGTAGCCTAGAAAATCAATAACATATACTCTAATCCTCCTATTGAGCAATTTTAATCTTGAGTGAAGTTTTACATCACACAAAATTAATCCTTTAATGAATCATGACATCCCCATAACGCTGGAATATGTCTCCCATCTTAACACCGTTAATAAGAATGAGAAATGAATATTTACTTGGATAGGATGCTAGAGTATTGAAGGTAACTTTTTTACTTTTTATGATTTGATCAAATGAAAGAGGGGCAGCATCAATGACCCATTGTAGGTCTCGTAGATTGACAGAGGACAGAGAATATCTAGATACCCATACATCGGATATCTGGCTTGAATCTTGCAGCATAATGAAGTCCACTAAAGGCATACAAGAGCCAGTTGGTATTAAACTGAACGACAGATTACATATAATATTCTAGAAAGGGCAAAGTCCATTCGTCCTACAAGCTTCCAGCGATGTAATTTAACCAAGGCATGGTCGATCCAGGTCTATGGTAGAAGGCAAGCATTTTTCTCATTAGGATCAAATCCCGTGATTGCAAAGAAAGCTACACGGATGCTCCTAATCCACTCTCTGCTTGTTGATATTAAATACATATTTATATTTGACTGATAATATAGAATTTTGTGCAATCGAATATAATTGGTTTAAAGAGTAATTAGACAGATCACAAAGTATTCTAACAACAATATACGCTTTTATTTTCTCTGGTTAGTTTTAAAACTTGTTTACACATTTTCAAGCTAAAGGTGTGCGGTGTACGTCTAGCGATTGTTTCCTTTGACAACTCAGAACGCGCCTTTTTGAGTTTGCTCTTTGGAACAATCTAGGTATAGATAGAAAAGATAAAATTTTTACGTATTGTGTATATATACTCAGAAACGAAGTTGAGCATAATACATAAGACACTTGTCGAATGAAAATGCTTATTGAGAGATAGATATGCAGAAGTTAAGAGCGACACAGTCGTGTTTACTTCATTTAGCGTTCATTTTATTAGGTTTGGTTAATTCTTCTTGTCATAATAAAAACAATGTAAAACTATATTTTTCAAGTTAAGGCAAATGTCAATATTTTTGTCAACTTATCTCTCATACATTATCGAGAGTGATCTAATATCAAATTAATCCCTTAAGTTTTGAGCAGGCTAGTGTATCAAAACAATATTACTGCAAATAAAAAGTATTTTGCCTTATCTGGACACCAATGCTCTTTAGATAATTAATCCTATTTCAATTTCTAAGATTCTAGAAAATTATTACGCACTACCGAAGAAGCCTTTATGCGGTCACCCAATCTGTAAAAAGTTTCAGTCAAATACATTTTAAGGATTAAATAATTAATTATACAAAGTATATAAAGAACTAATATCATAGATCTACACAAAATACATCTAATAAATAAAAATAAAAATAAATGCTATTCCCTCTCAAATTACCTTTCTGAACATGACACGCAAAATGAAAGATTCTTCAGTACCACAGGCGGTATTAGAAACACCTTCATGGAAATAAAATATTTTACAATCACTCTCGATGTTCAAGAAATATTCTTATCAACTGAACACAGAACATCCATTATTCCAAATTATACTAAAATCAGGCTAAACTGATACTTTCACTGGGGAAGTGGTTTGGTTACATTTATAAAAAACGTGCAATCAATAAAAAAAAAACAGATATCATAAATGGCATTCGTAAAATAATGGGTAACGATACGACGCATGAAGTTACTACGCGCATTAATATATATAAACAGGAATCCCTCGCGCTACGATTACCTCAGGTTACGTGATTTTGCGTTTACAGGAATTGTAAAGCATGTCCCCCTACTTTCGGGATACGACCTGTAATTTCGCTCCTATGGTAATTCTGATAAATCAAGAGAAATTACACTTTCTTCTTAGCCAAGAGACTACTTCTCAGCATTTTAGGTAAGATGCAACACAGACAGACAGACAAACAGACCGACAGACAGACAGGCACACACACACACACACACACACACACACACACACACACACACACACACACACACACACACACACACACACACACACACACACACACACACACACACACACACACAGAGTTGAGTGGGCAACGCAAGAAAGGGGAACTCAAGTCTTTTAGTAGGAGTTATATTATCATTTAAAACAGTTTGAGTCGACCCCATGCAACTTAAAGTTTTGGAGACTTCTTACAGAAACTTACTTTAAGTCGTATGGAACCGAATCAAATTGTTTTAAATAATAATAATTATAATCCTTTCTACTAAAGGCACAAGGCCTGAAATTTGGAGGGAGGGGACTAGTCGATTGCATCGACCCCAGTGTTTCATTGGTACCTAATTTATCGACCTTGAAAGGATGAAAAGCTAAGTTGACCTCAGCGGAATTTGAACTCAGAACGTAATAACGGACGAAATGCCGCTAAGCATTTGTTCGGCGTGATAACGATTCTGCCAGCTCGCCGCCTCAATAATGATGATGATGATGATGATGATGATGATGATGATGATGATGATGATGATGATGATGATAATAATAATAATAATAATAATAATAATAATAATAATAATAATAATGATAATAATAATAATAATGGGGGAGTAAAAAAGAAATGATTGAAAAGCAGTGAAAAGTGAAAATGCAGGGAACCATAAAAGTGAGCGAAGCTGTAGATCCAGCACGATTTCAGAAAGATCAGAGAGAGCATATGAAGAAAATTTGGCAGGACAAGAAAATGCACAGTCAGTTCTTGAAGAATAAAGATGATATTGATTGGAATGGAACCTGGCATGGCTGCAGAAGGGAGACTTAAAAGGGCCCACTGAGGTATTGGTGTGCAGCGCTCAAGAACAGGCTTTCAGAACAAACTACTCCAAATATCACATAGATAAAAGCACTGACTCGTCACAATGTAGGATGTGTCCTGAGATGGGAGGAAGTATAAACCATATCGTTAATGAGTGCTGTAAGCTCGCAGAACGCGAATACAAAAGGAGACACGACAATGTGGCCAGATATGTCCACTGGCTGTTGTGCGGTAAAGCAAACCTTGAGAGAGCCAAACAATGGTATAAACACAAGCCAGAGGGAGTAATGGAAAACGAACATTACAAAATACTCTGGGATTTTAACATACAGTGCGACAAAGTCATAGAGGCGAGACGGTGTGGTTGGCCCAGAGGGATCTTTTGAAATTGAATCGGTCGACCAGCGCATTGCAGTCGTGCACGAACAAGTCTAGGCTACTGAACTGGCCTGAGGCGGCGTCCAGTTGGAAGGGCGGCGCCCCAGCTCCGAGAAGCAATCCCGATTGTCATGACGCTGTGTAGATGTGTGGAATAATGCGCGTAGTTTGATGCAGTGCAGGAACTGGCTGACGTCAGAGTGGGTCCTAAATTCGTAGCGGTGGGGCGTGAGAGGTGTGAAGCGGAGACCCTTGCTGAGGAGTGAGCGTTCGGCAGCGAACAGGGGAAGGTTGAGTGGTATAGTGAC
>NC_068982.1:110696459-110701310 GCF_001194135.2 Octopus bimaculoides
GATGTAGGAAGGGGACAGGTGGTGAAGGGTAGAGGAGGTGGTGGAGTTTTTGTTTTTTGTGTGTGAGGAAATTATGGAATTGGTGGTTGAGATCAAGAAGGAAGCGGAGAATGGGTTGGATGAAGGGTGGAGGGCAGAGGGAGGAAAGGAGGAGGTAAGCTTGGGGGAGTTGGTGGTCGAGGGAACGAAGGAAGGAGCAGGTGGAACGGATGGTAGCACGGATGAAGAGGCGGGAAGTGCGGGTGAGTTGGGCTCGATGGACGGAGAGGAATAGGGGGTAGTGTGGAACTTCAAGCGGAAGCCACGGGGGTGTGACGTGATGACGGAGACAACGGCTAAGGAAAGAGAGATGGCTAGAGTGGCGAGTTTTTTAAAAAGCAAGTGAGAGAGCTTTTTAGCCTCTCATTTTCTCTGTCAAACTATACATTCTTGACTTCTCACACCTCTACAAAGCATACCAACAATCTTATACATTGATGATGCACGCTCAAAGCTACGCAGTATATGACAGGCAGTAGACAGAAACAAAAAAAACTGGTGAGATGGATCTGTGGGTGCCGCTGCATCGTTGGGCACACTAGATGGATTCCATAGGAGTGCTGGTTCGGCGCTGCACTGAAGCTATACAATAATAACAATAATAGCAACAAGAACAACCACAGTAGCAGCAGTAGCAGCAGTAGCAGCAATAGTAGCAAAATATTTTGGGAAACTGTTATTAAGATAGGTAGTAGAAAAATCTGTAGCGGGATATTGGTTCTGTATTAGCTACTTTAAGGTTGAGTGTTACATAGTAGAAGACTGCTTGTTGAACTGCTAACTCTTTGAGTAAAAAGGAAGTTCATAACTAGTGTATTGGAGGAAGAGTTATCGATATTGTGTAGAGTACGTCTTGGATACGAAACAAGATGAATGTAATTGTAAGAGTAAAGAAGAAAGCTTGTCGATATTTATGAGTGGATTTATAAATGTAATCAAAAAAAAAAAATGTTCATAAATAGTGAATACATATGATTGAAAAGCAGTGAAAAGTGAAAATGCAGGGAACCATAAAAGTGAGCGAAGCTGTAGATCCAGCACGATTTCAGAAAGATCAGAGAGAGCATATGAAGAAAATTTAGCAGGACAAGAAAATGCACAGTCAGTTCTTGAAGAATAAAGATGATATTGATTGGAATGGAACCTGGCATGGCTGCAGAAGGGAGACTTAAAAGCAAATAGCAAAAATGTAGGAATTATTTATTTTAGCTTTTCCAAATAGGTCTCATGGTAAATTAAATGATAAAATGAAGCTAACTCTAAAAATATTAGCCTTCCCTCAAGCAAATGAATATGTAGAAGAAAGTATTTGAGGGTATTGCAAGCTAGCTACAGAAACGACGAATGTAGAAAAATTATTATTAGCTAGACTGAGACACACTTTAGGAGGCCATTTGCGCCATTGAGAATTGAACGTTTGGATCAAGGACATACTGTATCATAAATAACCAATTACAAAACTCTATTTTATGATGTGTCCTGATATTCAAATGAGTCGGTCAATTTTGGTTTGTCATAAATACAGTGTTTCCTCTGTTCTTGTAGTTTTATATGTACATAAAAAAAAACACTATTCGGAAGATATTTGTAACTTTCAACAACTTTTATCGCTTTCACTTTCGCCCTTTTTATCTTTCATTAGAAATTATTTGACTATCTCATCCATCCATCCATCCATCCATCTATTATGTCTGTTCGATAAGTGCTGATCTGGGGCGACATAATATATTCCTCTATATATCTTTCATACAATGTATATTTTAGTATATGAGCTAGATTTAAGCATCATATACATAGAACTGAAAAATGAAATTCATGCTACTCAGTCTCGAATACTAATGTAAAATGCATTGAGGCTTATAAATGATTGTCATAAGTAAGCTATTGGATAGACTCAGAGGCATGTTCATCAATATGATTTAGGAAAAACTTCCCTTACTGTTAGACGGATAAAATTTTATAATTTCATTACTAACTACTGTTTTAACATGATCACACACGCATATATTCGCATGCACGCACACACACAGAGGCGCGCGCGCATATATAGAACGTTTATGAATATAGCGGAATCTATTGATCACTTTGAGACGGAGCATTTTAGACAACAGTAACCAACTGAAGACATTGAGCACTGAAAACGAGCGTTTTGGGGACCCACTAATTTTGACTTTAATAGCTGCTTTAGAACATCTGCGATTATATATAGAAAAAAACTGCCATGTATTTAGTATGTCCAGATGAAAGCACTAGTAGTGTTTCTTTCGGGCTTCAGAATTGTCAGTGTGCAAATGAAATGCTTGAATGGAAGATTTAAATATATGTGTGTAAGAAATTGGCCCTTTAATGTAATCAGTATCCTGTGGAATACCTGATTGTTAGAAAAGAAGAGGATGAGTGAAAAAATAGATTTGTTGTGCAATATATAGATTCATAGAATTTTGTGGCAATTACAGAAGGCTCCTCTAGTGGACCCGGCTACCATACAATATAGAGTATAATGTAGAATTCTATATAGATATATATATATATATATACTTAGAGAGAGAGAGAGAGAAAGAGAGAGGGAGTAAATGTATACATATGTGGATTGTGCACACACATACACATATGTAACAACAGAAGGAAGCAAAACTTTTTCCGTAATAATTTTTCCAGTCATAAGAAATAATCAAAAGGTGGCAATCTTTTCATATGCAGAGATTCCTTTTTAAAAATGGGCAAAAATTCATTAATTCATATTAAAACTCAAGTACATTAAAACGCTTGCACGCAATGTTGATGGAAGAACAGAAAATAGAGCGTCAAACCAAAGAGAAGTGGTATAAATCTGCAAAAACAAGTCAACATACGGAGGAAGACCGGATAACAATACTACTAGATATATCGAGGACTAGAAACACTCCAGTCAAAACACTCACAAAAAACCTTACTTCTTCCAGGAAGCAGGACTTCCAAACAAACGAAAAGAAAACACTAATGATACAATGATTTAAAGAAATACCGAACCAACTGATCCAGAAGTAAGATATTTATCACAATGAAATTTCGTGAAAAATAAAATAGAAGTTTTGGAACATGAAGTTAAATTCTCACCAACTCCACAACCTGACATAACAGATCTTATAAAAGATACCAAGGAACTTTGTAGAAAACGTCATTCACGGGAGTTCTTCTAAAAGAATTACGAAGAGCCAACACTTGTAAAGATTACCAAACCGCCAATTTAAACTGTCGCTCAATTGTTGCATGACTAACATCAAGCACCCAACTATTAAGTAATTTACTGGACTTAATAATTTTGAATCCATTAAGAATATCGGTTCCTAATTTCATAAGAGATTATATAGATGTCCTACATCATGTTCCCAAAAGAGTAATTAATAATTACAGAGACGATCCGGATTACTTTTGATGACACACAAATATTTCCTATGGAATAGGATTGGAAGCAGTAGAATTCTGAATAGACAAATACACAAAAGTCAAGAGAGATTCTCATAAGAATTTGTAATAGAACGATTGTGATTTATACCACTTTTACGAAAACAAATATTACCTTCACACGGAAGGGACGGCAGTGGGAATGAAAATTACACCCACGTTTGCAATACTAGGATACTTTTAGGAAAATATCTATGCTCGATTTAGGACTGCATTTGATCGACATTTCCAATCATATTTAAAAGAAAGGTGGAATAGATCTCAATCTCGGTCTTGTTGAGAAACCCTCACATTGAGGGTAAAGTCGAAAACAAAAGCAAATATTGCCGTAGTAGTCATCCATAATCCTAGAAATCATAACATCGTACATTCAGTCAAGCGATGCCTTCCAATTATACCCCAATCATCAAATCTCAGAAGAAGAATAAAAGAATCTCAAATTATCAACAGCTGAAGATAACCACCAAACCTTAAAAGGCTCTTGATAAAGGTAAAATTCACATCAGAGAAAAAAATAATGAAAAAAAAAAGTGTGGAGATCTTTAGTGGGACATGTGAGTTAATTGAACTGAGCAAAACCTCAAATTTCAAGAATGAGAAGGAACTGAAGGTTAACGCAAATAGGAATTGCAACACAAATGAAATAACATCATTTGTTGCATCTCATGCCAACAATGCAATAAGAATTATATCAACCAAACACACACATGCACACTTACACGCGTAGACATATACATATATGCATTTATATATAAAATATGAAATACAATGTGTATACATATATTTGCATTAGAATATAGATATTTCATTCTACTTATATAATGAGAACGCATCATATTAAATATCCACTGGAATGACTACGTTCCCAACATAAGAATATTCAGGAAAGTTAAGACCATGAGTGTCGAGGGCATTCTTATGAAGACACAGCTGCACTGGGTGGGGCATGTTTCCAGAATGGCAGACCATCCCCTGCCAAAGATCTTACACTACGGAGAATTATCTTCCGGCTGTCGAAACAGTGGCGCACCCAAGAAGCAGTATAAAGATATGCTAAAAAAAGACCCTGAAAGTTTATAACATCGATCTCCACCAGTCCACCACTCAGGCTGCTGACTTCAATGCTTGGCGCTGCACCATCTAGCAAGCTACCAGCGCATTTGAGGCAAATCATCCGGGAGTAGAGGAGAGCCAGGCGGAATGGTTGTGTCAAGGTGGAGCCAAGCACAACACATACAGTTCCGCTGTGGACTGATTTGCTGATCGCGGATCGATCACATCAGTCACCAGCATGCATGCACGCGGGGTGAATGAAGGGGACCCGACCTTTAGCTATCTTCGTATCGAAGTCATTGCCATATATATATA
>NC_068982.1:110701774-110703630 GCF_001194135.2 Octopus bimaculoides
ATATATATATATATATATATATATATATATATATATATATATATACACACATATATATATATAGGTATGTGTGTCTATGATTATGCGTGTACACACGAAGTGTTAACTATGTTATATAATAAACACTATGTACTAAAGTCTAGTGGACTGCAATGAAGTGTTAACAGTGTTGATTCAATGCTCTGATTCAATGTTAACTGTTATGGTGACAATGCTGATGTCATGGTGACATAGTTAAACATTGTAAAGGTATTGTTGACAAACCCAAACTCAAAGATGATTGTCATGGCAACAATCTTGATATCTTGCTGGCGGCAAAGTTGACTAGGCGATTATAATGCCTACTGAGGTAATAGATATAACAGTAACCATAAATAGTGTCGTTTTGAATTAAAAGCTAACCGAAGTCTTCTACACTTACGAACTATCTTTTTACCAGAATCAGTGCTGGGTGCAAGTCGCGGTTTATTAACAAATAAAGTAATTTTTTTACGGATTGCAAAAATTTGCAAGAATTTGAAAATATGTTGAAGTCGAGGTTTATTAACAAATAAAGTACTTTTTGCTTACGGATTGCAAAAATATAAAAAAAATATAGCAAATATGTAATCTTTAAAATATATCAGTCCCATAACAGCTTTTACATAAAATCATTCTCAGTTATTTATGATGATGATGATGAAAACGATGATAAAGTTCATCGTCAGCATTAACTTGATCATCGTTGTCGTTTTCGAAGCGATGGTAATAGTGGTATTCATCATCATCATCATAATCATCATCATCATCATCATCATCATCATCATCATCATCATCATCATCATCATCATCATCATCATCATCATTGTCATCATCATCATTAAGGACTAGGTTGTTTATACAGTCAATTAACCCAATTGACCCAAGCATATCACCACCAGTCACACACACTATCAATGCATGATGCCAACCGTTTTAAACTGCACATTAGTAGTATTGCATGTATATGTATGCATGTATGTATGCATGTATGTATGTGCAAGTGTGCGCTTCTGTGTATGCGTGTGCATATATGAATGTCTATGTGTATGTGATAATATGCATGCGTATATAAGTGAATGAGCACGTGTTTGTTGTCGCACGCGCGTGTGTGTCACAGCCTTATAGCTCATGCAAATGTCAACATTTAATATATGGATGTGTCGTGAAGAGAGATGAATTCTCATGTTTTGTGCAGCGTCTTCAGAAGTTATTAGATTCCATAAACACATCATAACATCCTCATCACCGCCGCTACCATCGTCGTCCTTGTAGTTGTTGTTGTTAAGCCAAAGTTCAGATGTGATCGCGTAGCTCAATGATCAATGATGGTCGGTGATGTGCGGTCTGAGTCCAAATCCCGGTTAATTTCTGAGTTTGTTAAAATATTGATTCTTAAAACACAACCACAAAACCAGAAATTAGAGGGAGAGTGAGAGGATCAGTCGATTATATGGAGTCCACTATATGATTATTACTTTTTTTTAATTGACCTAATTGACCTCCGAAATAGTTAAAATTTGACCTCGGTGGGATTTGAACTCAGGTAAAAGTACTGAAACGAGGAAAAGTTATTTTGTCTATCTCCCGATTCTACAATTCCTCTACAACAACAATAACAACAATAAACAACTACAGCTATCACTACTGCTACTAGAGCTGCTCTGCTGTTGCTGCAGCTGGTTTCCTTGTTGAGCAAAATAACAAATACTGAAATATAATGCACTTGACAGAAAAACGATAATAAAACAAGTAGAGATATTCACATACAATAAACAGCGCAGGAAAAGGGAGTAATACACCATAAAAGTAAAAACAATTACTATATATATATATAT
>NC_068982.1:110704066-110707467 GCF_001194135.2 Octopus bimaculoides
GTGTGTGTGTGTGTGTGTGTGTGTGTGTGTGTGTGTGTGGAGTAGGAATCACTATCTATAATGAAATTGATGACAGCTTGGTCCGAGAGAAATTCTTGGTCCGAAATTCTGCCCTTAACTTTTTCAAATGTATCAAGTACACAAATTCTTAGGTCATAGCTGCGAAACAGAAGAACACTGACTGCACTTTTTTGCCAAATGAAAGCGATGAGAAAAATCTTTATAAGGAACTCAAGTGATAGTCGGATCCGCCCCGCACACAATAACAAATGTTCTGCAAACATTGCTCCACATATCAACAATATCTGGATAAGGAACGATCGCTCTCCATGTTTCTTTGACAGACACAATTTACAGAATTTCTAAACCGGTAATCGTAACAATAAAAACGAGTGGTATGAAGGAAATTTAACGTACCTCTTGCTTTTGCTGCTTCGTAATCACCTTTACAAACTAACTTCCGGTCTTCCATAAGGTAAAATTCATCCCCAGTATTAAGTTGTCGATTGCACATGAGGCAAGCGAAGCATTCCAAGTGATATACATAATCTTGTGCCCTGCGCACAACTTGCGTAGGTGGAATTCCTTTATCACACCCAGCACATTTTGTACCATATCGTCTGGAAATAAAAACATACACATTACATAATAATATTGTGTTTCTGCAATTATGAAAATGTTATTCAAATCCTATTTATATAGTTATATTTTTCTTTGAATTTATATACATTTCTGCGACCTTATGTTTGCATTAAAGTATAGTGGATTCGTTTCGTTATATAAATAAATTGTTGAACCCATTGTGGTAGATGTTATCTGTATATTTGATAATCATATAAGTCATTATTCGTAGATTTAATATTGGCATAAACTGTAATTCATAGATTTTTATTTTGACGAAGGAAAGATCTAAACATATATCATTAATGTGTGCTTTCAACTGTTCGCAGAGCGTTTCTTGTTTAAAGTTTCATGTCCTTGATGTTTGTCCAACATTTACGCCCTAGTTATGGAGAGACTCACTGTACGCAGAGAAGTAGTTTTAGTGAACTGGCACTTCATGTAGAACGAAAGACTGATACTTAATAATACAAATTAATGTAAAAAATAACAACGGTTTCAAATTTTGGCCTAAGACCAGTAATTTTAAGGGATGAGATTTGTCGATTACATCGGCTCCAGTACTCAACTTGCACGTATTTTATCGACTTCGAAAGGATGCATGGTAAAGTCGACCTCGGTGGAATCTGACTCAGGACGTAAAACTGGGAGAAATGCAGCAAAGTATGTCGTCCGACGTGCTAACGATTCTGCCAGTTCGCCATAAGAAAAATAATATCGAAGTATTTTAAATGATCAACATTCAATACAATTATTTATCTCGTTTAAATTGTAATTCCTACACCTACCGAAAGGTCGTTCAAACAAAACTATATAATGGCAGTTTCCAATCTGTGAGTCATAATGCAATCGCGTGGTTGATCATGTAAGGATCACGATGAAATTTTTCTTTTTTACTTTGACAAAATGTAAAATTTTCATGAATATGTTGTAACGCAATAATCTATGGGCATAAAGGATACAACACAATATTTAATTGCAGACAAAAATTGAGAACTAGTTCCTCAACAAAATATCAAATGCTAAGTGCGTCTCATTAAAGACAAAAACACGGTAACAGAGAATTATTAATTCGTTAAAATAGGTTGTAATGTTAAAAGGAGTTGGTTCTATATAACAATTGTAAGTGTAGATTAGAATATTGAAGCTTTTAAAAATATATTAAAATGAGAAATCTGTGCCCAATGCCGTTTTGGGAGGTTTTTAACTAGTAATTATTTCAATTTCCTAGTTTATTGTGCCTGAAGAATGAGTTTGATGTTGCTAGGAAATACAAGGGTTTTTAATCGAACATATAGCAACCCTAATACTTCTGTCAGGTACTTATCTTATTAATCTCAATTCAACGAATAGTTAGGTTATGCTTTTTGATACAATTCCAGCTTTACATTCGTAAATATAAACACACCAATATCCACACACACATGCATTCACACATACACAACAGGCTTCTGCACACTTTTCGTCTAATAAATCCCACACTCACAAGATATTTGCCAAATCTATGGCACTGGAACAGAACCTAGAAGAAAGTGGTTGTGAAGCGAACTTCTTAACCACAGTTATACCTGTGAATCTTAGTTAATATTTAACTATCAATCTCAGAAGGAATGGAACATAGGAAGGATGTTTGGGAATTAGTGTTATTCAGTATGGAGTCCTTTTGATGAAATGAATTAAAATTCTAGATATTTTGGATAGTTGGTTTATGCTTTGTTCAGTGACATAAAGAATGATGATAATTTGAAAAACAGAAAATTATTTGAAGATTTTAGTTATTGTTTGGATGTTTAACTAATGAGGCGAAGGTGAATGAGTTTGAATCACCAAAATCAATATAAATTGTACATAGTTTATCGCATTACAATAACTGAAGTTTAAACAATTTCATCAATCATTTATTAAGGAATAAGGGAAATTTCTGCATGGTACTAAGCTATTAGTACTATGCAGGTGACCGTTATAGAATATATTACCACCTACGGCTATGTGTTCCTTATATATTTTCTGTTGAATGTTTTCTAAGACCACTCTTGAAGTATATTAATATAACGAATCTGGTAATTGAACTTGGCTAGCGGTTAAAGATCAATTTCAAAGATATTTTCATTTTGCTTGAGATTTTCAGAGGAATACAGATCAAAAAAAGATTACAGAGTAGATTCTCAATATTTATATTTAGGGACATGAAAAAGATGGGAGATTGTGTTAAAAAAATCCAACAAAACAAACAAACAATCAAACAAAAAAAGGTAAAAATGATTGTACTTAAAAACATAGTTTTTCCTTCTAAATAGGAGTAATTTCAAATTTTGCCTCAGAGCAATCATCATCGTTTGAAACGATTCAATGTATTTACTAGCATTCATTTTATGAATATGTAGGTATAAAAGGAAAAATCAACTTTGGCAGGATTAACAGAAAAATAAGAAACTATAAACTAGATACCAGAAAGTATCAAACTGACTTTTATCTGAAAACATCAATATGAGGTTTCTAGTTTAAGAAGAAAAATTTGGATCGTATGATTAACTTGAAAATAACAGTAAAGAGATATAAACTGTATATATATATATATATATATATATATATATATATATACAAATCTTTGAAAACATTATTAACCAATTCCAAACTACATACACCACTTCCACCCCCATCAGTTAAAAAATGTGCACGCCCTAATTGTGGCACCTGCCCCTACCTACTTGAAGGCTCTGAATTTACCTTCAAACGAGGAACAAAGTTTAAAATTAAAACCAATTTCTCTTGTTCCTCGG
>NC_068982.1:110709171-110711401 GCF_001194135.2 Octopus bimaculoides
ATATATATATATATATATATATATACACATATGAATATATGTATATAAGAAGTTGTGACATGCATTACTTTCCCAAGAGTATAGTGTAGTCAATGAAGTGAATTCGTTAATGAAACAGCGCAGTTTGTTGCACAACGCATGCTACAACTATTCAATATTTTTGCTGTCTTGCAGCGAACGTCAGAGCAGGGCGTAAATTTCTAATAGGCTTCGGCTACGCCACGGTTTCGATAACTGGTTGAAACTATTTCACCGCCGTTAATGACCTTCCCCTAAATTATGGGTCCTTTGTGTCTAGTCGAAATGAAAGCAATATTTTTGTTGTCTTGTTTAGGTCTTTCTAACTTTTATGATACCGTTTAAATGTCAAAGTAGAAGTAGAATGAAGATATCTCTCCCCTGTGTATACACAAATAACCAGTTGACATTTGCAGTATTCAACTCTGAAGCTAGTCTTAATTGTGATTGATTATATACCAATATGTTAAATTGCGATGATAATTCAAGACTTTAAATAGGTTCGTTGACAATTTTATGAAGATGTTTTATTTGTCCCTAATGTCACGCTTCAGTAATATTTATTACGGCGACTACAATTGTAGACGTGTATTATAGATTTTTAAGTAAGGTTATAAGAAATATGATGTAAAACACTGCGCAGGATGTATTAAAATTCTTCTAACCACAAGCGTACATACAAGAAAGGCTCATCTGAAAAAAAAAAGAAACAAAGAAAAAAATGAAGTAGAAAATATTGATTTTTACTTAGGCACATAGCCAGCTTTTGGTGGGATATAGACGATCGGATCAACCCCAGCACACAGCAGAGATCGATATAATAAATAAGGCATTATTTGTACTTAAGGTGATCTATCACTTCTCATAAATCAGAGCTCTACTGGTTTAATATTAATGTCTTTTCTTTATACACAATACACTAAGTCTGTAGTGGTAGCATACAGGCAAATGAATTTATTGATTGCACTGTATTACTGGGACTTAATCGAACTAACGAGAGTGCCTTTTAGGATTTGTTCGGCCTGCTAGAAATAGCCAAATTTCTTTCAAATCACAACTGTCTTACAGAATAAATTAGATAATGCAGTGTTACCCACCTATAAAGGTGCAAGATGATCATGAATGGGGACGTTTCTGATTATAGGCCTGCTCGATCAAGCTAAACAAACTGCAATTTATCCCAGAAATTTGAACATGAGGAAACTAAATGTGGCAATCTATTTTGATTCACTCTTCAGTAATTTAAAAGAATTGTCTTCGAATGAAACCCATTTCTTTCTCAGTAAAAGTACACACTATCTGAGAAGTATTTAGAATTTCTAAAAAATATGCTATTTTCTGGTGAATATTCAATTGTTTTTGTTGTTGTTTGGCGCTTAGTCATCCGTGATCGTGAAGACCTATGATCAAAAGGGGAACCTGCTATTATCATGTATTTTTAAACTCACAATGTAGCTAAGACTACTATCCGAGTCCTTTTTAGGGTTGTAGTTTGAAGGATGACCACATGGTAACTGCCTCGTTGATTTTCTAGAGTTCATATCTGATAGTATAAGGGTAAAGTTATTCAAAAGAAGAAGAAGAGGTTACAGAGGGAATTCGATACAGATAGATGATATTAAAAACAACTGGTTGGTGTTCTTAAGTCCGACTTTTGAAATTGTCCCGTTTGTCTTTTGCTTTTTTTATGCTCAATTGCAGAAGATAAAAATCTATTTAATTGTTTTTTAATGATTATACGGTACATAAACTTGAAATAACATTTATTAATTACAAAAAAGAAACTTTATATATATATGCCGGAGCACCGCCGTTTTAGTCGAACAAATCGACCCCAGGACTTATTCTTCGTAAGCCTAGTACTTATTATATCGGTCGCTTTTGCCAAAACGCTAAGTTACACACACTCATCGATTGCCAAGCGATGGTGGGGGACAAACAATAACACGCAAACACACACACACACACACACACACACACACGCACATATACGACAGGATTCTTTCAGTTTCCGTCTACCAAATCCACTCACAAGACTTTGGTCGGCCCGAAGCTATAGTAGAAGACATTTGACCCAGGTGCCACGCAGTAGGACTGAACCCGAATCCATGTGGTTGGTAAGCAAGCTACTTATCACGCAGTCACTCCTTGTTATATGTATAAACAATATATATCATCCATATGTATTATATGTATATATATATATATATAT
>NC_068982.1:110711722-110712760 GCF_001194135.2 Octopus bimaculoides
TATATACACATACATATATACACACACACATATATATTTGTATGTGGGAGTACATATATAAATGTCTGTGCATATATAGATATTTTGAACCCAGTGTGATAGATGTATAGGAAGGTTTTTCTTAACAAATCATTTTTGAAGTGTATAATTTTTAATATTCTTAATTTAAAATGGATTTGATCACAAAATGTGAGTTGTCGCTGAATTAAAATGGAAACAGAAGCTTGTATTCTGCGTAAAATAGTGATGTTTAAAATCTATATTTTAATCTTAGAAAAGTATGAGCAGAGAAATCAATTTTAAGAAAAGAGAGATAAGCTACATCCCAATGCTTAAAATTTTCATCTACTATGCATCAAATCTTGTTTCAGAGATTATTGATTCAAAATATCTGTCCAAATTTCCAGAGTTAGTTGAACGAATAAATCGTCAGTTAATGCACAATGAATCCTGTTTGCTGTAAAGGTTTCAACTTTAATTAAACCAATGGAATTTACTCGAGAAAACTACAGACGAAAACTTCGAGCAAGTTTTATTGTACTCAAAGCAGAAAATGATGGAGGAAAAAAAAGTGACTGCCTCCAGTAATTTGTATGAAAGTTGAGTGAGAATGGCGAATATGGTATGAATGAAAGGATCAATTATTTCATTTCAGCATGAGGTTGGATCTGGAAGGATGTATATGCTCATACACAGTGAAAGGGAAAAGAGATGCTATGAAGACAATTATACGAGGGGTTGCTTTAGGGGACCGCGAAAAGCCTGGCTGGAGGCCCAACATTCCAGGTTCTTTTACAGGGCTTAGAAAAGCTGAAGGATCACTGTAATAAGTGTGTGAATCTGAGAGGGGAATATGTTGAATGAAATCATAATTAACTGAAACTTAATTAACTGAAGCCAGAAACTTTTCAGTACCCTCTCATATGAATATATCATTATGTATATAAGCGTGTCTCATGCACACATGCACAAACATTTGTGTGTGCGTGTGTGCGTGCGCGCGCATATTTGCGTATATATATATATATATATATATAT
>NC_068982.1:110712991-110717462 GCF_001194135.2 Octopus bimaculoides
TGTGTGTGTGTGTGTGTGTGTGTGTGTGTGTGTGTGTGTATAAATATACATTCATGCACACACACACATAACGTCTGAAATTAAGTTATTTAATGAGATAAAATATGAACTAATTTCTACAATTGCATAATATACATAAAGCGACGGGAGGATGAAATATTCTTAAAATCATTTATAACCATATATTTATATAAATTAAATTTAAAAGAGTGGGATTGTCAGTGGATTTATAGAGTGTCAGACAAAACACTTTCGATGCGTGGTTTATAGGGATGAGTTACTCTTCCTTTAATCTTTGATAACTGTTTAAAGGTTGGTCGGACAGGTCTATTTGAGAGGGAAGTTTCTTGGCTGTAGACATAGGATAACGCTAACCGACAGTCTGTCTAGTACGCGATCGATTCGGTCATCCACAACTCTCATGTATTAAGTGTATAATGGCACAAATGTACATATTATTGACAAATCAAACTATAAGATATTTATCTCTAGAATAATAAATTACTTGTTCTAACAAAGGGGCATTTTTCAATATGGGGACTTGCTGTACATTGATATAGCTTAAAACAATAATTAGTGCTTGATTGTCTGAGTTCATGGTTCGATAAAAGTTTCGATTAACTTTAGATTTGTTTGTTATTAGGTATATAATTCTATTATTTATGGACTGATATCAAATGGTCTTTTGTGTAAACATACGTGCATTGTTCACAGACATTGTACAGTAAGTAGCTTGTGGCAGAAAAATATGTTTAACGGAAGGTTTAAGTTTTTGTTACAATACAAAGTTTGGAGAACATTGTTGATAGATGTTTGTTTGTGTACGTAAATGGTGAGCGCCATCGAGAATGTTTTCAATGATTTAAAATTGGGAAGTAAGTTCGATTTGCGTAATATTTCATTTATTCTTTGAGAAATGAATGAATGCCACAGTACCACGGCTTGCTGTCTATGCAACTGATAATCCTTGGTAGATAAAATGTTCGCGAAAGATCAAGCAGCATACCCTAACCATCATAATAGTGGATGCAAGTAAGAAATAATTATTCCTTGATTTCATACAACAGTTTAATATGCATATGTATGTCATTGTTCATTTTTATTTCAAAATTTCTTGCTAATAGAGAAAGGGGTGGTTTCTAACCTAGGTTCAAGGCTCCTTCAGTGGAATTTCAACATCAACAACAGGGTATTTTTGTTTGTATGTATGCATGTATGTATATGTGTAGATTTGTATGTTTTGCTTTATGTATGTATCCTCATGCATATAGTTGCATATATAAACATGCTCATATATATTTAAATGATAAACTTCTTGAAAGTTTTACAGATTTTTACAATTCCAGTGATGGGTTAGGTCTGTAGTCTTCGAATTAGCTTTCTCCTCTCTGGTTTTGAGAAGCCTAATTTCTCAGGCAGTGTGTTACATATCCCAGGGTCCCAAAAATTACCTGAACTTGTAATCTGGATAGAGTAACTGCAGATTTCTCAATAGTTCAGCGTAGGTATTTTCTTTTTCACTGATCTTTAGCTTTATGTTAACATCCGCTGGGCAGCTAATTTCCACAACTGTGCACAGTTTCTCTTCTCTATCCCAAATCATTATATCAGGTCTGTTGTGCTTACATTTTATCGAGGTCTTCACTGGGACATTCCATCAGCACTCCTTTTTATTATGAATGACTATAGCTTCTACCATACTGTGGGTTCTTATTTCTTTGTCCTCGGGGTTATCCTTCCGACAGATTTCATTATGGAGTGTTTTAGCTACATCATCATGTCTCATCGGTAGATAATACCGTAATGACATTTTCGGACGACTGCTTATGGCGTGGGTGATATTTTCGGTGTTAACTCCACAAAGTCTGCAGCGGTTATCACATTTTACTGCTTTTCCAGCATCTCTATCCCTTTCGTGCATCAGGAACTTGATTGATATTTCCTGTTCCTGGATTACAAACGCATACTCTTAAAAGTGGGAGGTAGTAATCCGGTTATTGTTCCATGATAAACTGCTTTGATGATCAATGTTAATATCGTCTGTTTGTCTATCTGTTTGTCTGTCTGTCTATCTGTCTGTATGTATGTACGTATGTATGTCTGTATGTATGTATGTGTGTTGTGTGTGAGCTTGTCTGCCTGCCTGCCTGCCTGCCTGCCTACCTGCCTACCTACCTACCTACCTACCTACCTACCTACCTACCTACCTACCTATCTATCTATCTATCTATCTATCTATCTATCTATCTATCTATCTATCTACCTAGATAAAGAATCAGTCAAGTACTGAGTTCAATTTAATCGGCTAACTCGCTTCCACTAAATTTCGGTGAGAGCAACTGTATCTTCATAGCTGGCGTCTCTGGATCCACTTGGCTTATAACCCGAAGTACGCAATACTTGAAAAAATAATTAAATTAAGGAAAATAAAATTGCGTGGTTATGGTTGGAATGCCTTGCATTATAGGTCCAGTGGATCATGGATGATCCAGGATTAAATAACAAAATGAACGACTACTACATTTGTTTATGTAACAATACATTTTTGAAGGTAAGTAGTAAAAGTAAAGGCAATATAAGAGAAGGAATGTTAACGACTGAATGGTTTACTTATTTTATGTATATATATGTGTGTGTAAGTGTGTGTACGTGTGTGTGTGTATGTGTCTCTGTTTGTGTATATATATATATATATATATATATAAATAATCAATGCAAATAAACAAACAGTTCAAATAAACGACTAAAAACGAAGAACATGAGGACGTGCATAAGAAATGTATTAGCTTGCTCGGTGGAAGGAGAGAGTTCGACGTTTCAGGCATAGCTCTTCGTCGGAAAGGAGAAAGGGAAAAGTCCAAAGGAAGAGAAATCATATCATCAACGGTACACGTACAATTACACTGTTGAATGTAACTCAGAGAGTCTAGTGGCATGTATATGAACAACATTAAAACAAATACAGGTATATCAAATACCATGCGACATAAACACTTGATTTATTAAAATTATCTTCAATTTGAGAGGATATGTTATAATGATCAGATAGGAATTAAGACCACCTCCACATGAGAAGAGAGGATAATGTTAACAATTCTCCAAAGTTGACATGCCATTAACAAAAAGAAGTCAGACTTATTTTCTGGAGACGAGAAGGGAGTTTTGGACATGTGTTTCTACCTCTTTAGGCATCATCAGCACAACAATTGTGTTATTTATCTCCAGTAGGTGAGAAACTTAGACAAATACAAAAAGAGTAGAACTTATTTGTGGCATTCGCAATTTGTATAATTGAAGCAAAAATGTGGTAAAGGAAATAACTCAGAGTGGTCAGTGGCATGGAACATCATAGACAAATACAGATATGAAATACAGGTAAATCAAATACCATACAACATAAATTCTTGAGTTACTAAAGTTAACTCCACCTCTAGAGGATATGTTACAATTATCAGATGTGTGTGCGTGTGAGCGTGTTCTTTCTGGTCATTCCGTTAAAATTGGAAAAAAAACACAATTAAAAGGAAGTACTCAAGTACATCATGTAGAGATTATTAATTCATTTAATGGGAAGTGACTTTTATAAGACTAATTCTCTTCTATTCGAGAAACCATCAATGTGCCTCAATGTATGTGTATGTGTGCGCGCGAGTGTATCATATATAAATGCACATACTCAGATATACACACACACACACATATGCTCACACATATTCAGATTAATAAGTCGATTTTTTTAAATAGTAGTTAACTAAATCTAAATTAGATTCGTATAGTCTCAATATATTTATTTGGAAAATAAAAATAAAAATAAAAATGGTTTCTAATACGGAAATATAATTTATTTTTATTATGGTGCAAATGGTTGCAAGCTTTCAGCAAGCAGTCATATAGATAAAATATAATGTCGGTCTAGCTCTCGCTTGGCTGGCATAACCGGCAATATTAGCTATTAACAATTCAATCAAATGTTAGGCAAGATTGTTAATATTTTTCAGAACAATACTGCACACAATACTTTACCGTGTGTGGCATCATTAAATATTGATTAATGATAGGGGAAGTATTGCATTAAAATGCTAATATAATGAACTATAGGAAATCTTGATTACTTCCTACAAGTCAATACTAGTATAACAATTTCGTCCGATTGGACGTTAGATATTCTCTGCATGCTTTCAGTAAATCAGAAGTTGGACATAGTATAGGAAACGATATTTATTTATTTATTTACTTACTTTGTGTTAACTACCTAAGACGCGCGCAAACTCACACTCATCCCTCTATGCAAACATACATAAGTACATTGCATTCACTTACAAGTACAAATGTACGTCATACACACAGAGGAGACTCATTTACTTGCATATAATACAGACA
This sequence comes from Octopus bimaculoides, assembly GCF_001194135.2. Classification (NCBI taxonomy): domain Eukaryota; kingdom Metazoa; phylum Mollusca; class Cephalopoda; order Octopoda; family Octopodidae; genus Octopus; species Octopus bimaculoides. The sequence goes on from NC_068982.1 coordinate 110,717,372, forward strand.
TACGCAAGCACAAAATCAATCAATCAATCAATCAACCTCTCTCTCTCTCCCTCTCTCTCTCTCTCTCTCTCTCTCTCTCTCTCTCTCTCTC
>NC_068982.1:110718660-110719424 GCF_001194135.2 Octopus bimaculoides
ATATATATATATATATATATATATAAATATGAGAAAAATGTATCTGTTTATATGTCATATACCTGTATATGGCATATAAAGATACATTCTTTCTCATTAAACCAACCTTCCCTTGCTCGATCAGTATACCTTGATATACATTTTTCTTTTATCCCTTCTTTCATTTAGTTTATATCAGTAATGTTCTGAAGATAATTTAGTCTAAGACACATTACTTTTCTGATTCTTTAACTAATTTCTCTACTTCAGTATTTGCATACAATCATTTTCTCACCTTTTCTTTCGTGTATTTCTCTCTATTGTTAATTGAAGATTATACTAAAACATATGCAATTTGTATTGAGGACATGTCATTATATAACTATTTTGTAATGGAATAATATATTTGGCAAATAATAAACATATCAATGTCTCAGGCTCTGTATGTCTATCTACTTGCCTAGCTCTGTCTTTCTTTGTCTGTGTTTGTGTATGTGTTTGGGGGGAATGCGCGTTCGCACATCTATCTATCTATCTATCTATCTATCTATCTATCTATCTATCTATCTATCTATCTATCTATCTATCTATCTATCTATAGGCGCAGGCGTGGCTGTGTGGTAAGAAGCTTGCTTCCCAACCACATAGTTCCAAGTCCAGTCTCGCTGCGTGGCACGTTGGGCAAGTGTCTTCTACTATAGCCTCGAGCCGACTTAAGCTGTGTGAGTGGATTTGGTAGACGGAAACTGAAAGAAGCCTGTCGTATATATATATTTATATATATA
>NC_068982.1:110719434-110721934 GCF_001194135.2 Octopus bimaculoides
GTTTACGTCCCGTAACTTAGCGGTTCGGGAAAAGAAACCGCAGCCAAATGACTGAAACAAGTAAAAGAATAAAAGTCATTTGACTGCGGCCATGCTGGAGTACCGCCTTTAGTCGAACAAATCGACCTCAGGGCTTGTTCTTTGTCAGCCAAGTACTTATTCTATCGGTCTCTTATGCCGAACCGTTAAGTTACGGGGACGTAAACATACCAACATTTGTCAAACACAGACGCACACACAAATATATACATACATACACATACGTACACACACACACACACACACACACACACATATATATACGACGGGTTTCTTTCAGTTTCCATCTACCAAATCCACTCACAAGGTTTTAGTTGACCTGAGGCTATAGTAGAAGACACTTGCTCAAGGTGCCACGCAGTGGGACTGAACCCGGAACCATGTAGTTGAGAGGCAAGCTTCTTATCACATAGCCACTCCTGTACAACGTGCTTCCACATAGTTTCCATCTACCAAATTCACTTACAAAGTATTGGTCGGTTTTGACCTTCAGAAGAAGACCACGTGGTTTCGAGTTGCCAGTGGAACCGAACCCGAAACCACGTGATTACAAATCAAACTTCTAAAAAAAAAAACCCAGCCATGCAATGGACTGTCTATGAGTTGACACAATTAAGTTCGGAGTGTATTTGACTCAAGTTTCAGTCTTGCGGTCAGTTCAAGACTGAAACTTGAATCGAATAACTCCAAATTTAATTGTAGATACCATTATGTTGTAACATACTATCCTTGTATTGAATATTATATAACTTGATTATTTATTTGTGAATCATTGTACAATATATATATATATATATATATATATATATATATATATATATATGTGTGTATGTATGTATGTATGTATGTATATATATATGTATATATATAAAGGGTAAAGACCCCTTTCAGTCATGAATGACCATTGGATTGCACCTAGAAAGTTCCCCTGTGAGGCACAAATCCGGGTAAGTTTGTTGTGTGGCAGGCTAGCAGCTGCCCATGCATACCTGCCTACCCTCTTCATGTCACCGTTGTTATCCAAGAGAAAGGCAAAAGCCGATACAGCTTGGCACCAGTGACATCGCAGCTAATTTCTCTCATTCTTACAGCTGAATGAACTGAAGCAGCGTGAAATAAAGTGTCTTGCTCAGGAACACATCACACAGCCCGGTCCAGGAAATGAACTCACTTCCTCATGATTGTGAGCCCGACAGTCAAACCACTGAGCCATGCGCCTTCACCCCCCCCCACATGTATATGTATATATTGTATGTATGCTTATATATAGCGTGTATGTTTATATATAGTGTGTATAGAGGTGCCAATGAAATTGACACATTGGAATATAAATGATCAGTAAATTTAACAGTTTTTGTGCGTTTTAAGGTGGTTAATTTACTTTTTCAAAGATTGTAAGTGCGATAGTATATACATATATAGTGTATACATACATGCATGTACATATGTCTACATGAATATATATTATATATAAAATATATATGATATATATTATAATAGTATACAATGTGATATTACACTCACCCACACACCACACACACACATACCACACACACACATGTGTATATATGTTTAATATTAGTAAACGAATGCCTCTCGAAGTCGAAATAATCATGTATATTTAGTCACTCAGATCAAACCGCAACGAATCATCATAATCAGAGGAATGCACCAGAAGTCACGAATGCAAAATGTGTAAGCAAACAAAAGGGGAGAAACGTGATCTTAGAATATTATACCAGATGATGTTATCTACGAGCACGGGAGGCGAGAAATATGTCACATATTACCATAACTAATCGAAGTATCTTTAAACAATTGATTAGTTTAGATGTGAGCTGCCTTGAAAGGGTAAACCAAATGAAAAATGATAAAAACTAATAAAAGAGCGACAAAAAAAATGCGAACGAAAAATTGCATTTATTTTTATGGTAGTGTTTAGAGGATGGGGAAAAATTAATTTTGTTTTTGTTCCAGAATTAAAATGATGGTGACATTAAAGTGTCTTTTCGATCGATTCAGTGTCGACCTGGCACCAGTCGGTGTATTTAAATTTGCCTTTTTCAAGAGAGACTTATTCTCATGTTGAAGGCTCAAGACTCATATTTTCACTCTGATTTTTTTCCTGGCAACCATACAACACCTAAAAGAATATAGAATTATCTTCGTAAAACGAAATCATCAAAAATCAAATGAAAACTTTCAGAAACTTGATGTGGTTTCTGCTATTTCTATTTGAGAAGCATTTATGAATACTAAAGAAATGAAGTCCACTCGATGCACCCGCCCTTTTTCTTCCCACCATAACCGTGTTCATGTCCCATTAAATTCTGCAATAATCACTTTTCACAATCCTTTATACTAAGAATCGCTAGAATTTTCTTCTTACAAATTTCAATCTGCAAAATACATCGTCGAGTTCACCTGTCTGGAAGCTCCTGAAAAAGTCATGGATAGTACC
>NC_068982.1:110724382-110732562 GCF_001194135.2 Octopus bimaculoides
TATATATATATATATATATTATGTAAGTAAGTAGTAACATTCTACTGATGAGAGTTATTCATAATAGATATTAGAAGGCTATTCACTTATGATGGACAGATGTGAGCGATAAAGTATAAGTGTGAAATGAAAGTTATTGCTAAAACTAGATGACCAGGAGGAAGAGCCGCCTAAAATATTGGCGTTTTTGTTTAGAAGAGTGATGTTTCGACATCTGTCAGATACGTCAGTATATTGTACGATACGATTGGTGAACGAGTCAGCCTGCTAAAAGACAATGTAATGTTCATAAAGTATTAATGGAACTGAAATTGAAACTGCATACGAAATGAACCAAGTACCACGGTAAATGATGTCTTTCCTTGTAATGGTGTTTTCATATTAGCTTATTTAAGGATGAGGCAACGAACGCATGCAAGTTCATAGTTTATATGCCCCTGTCGTTTCAAAAGTTGATGACTGTCTATGAAATATTTCTTTCCAACAAAACATTTTTGCAAACATTGAAAACGACCCCCCACCACCACACGCACACACAAATATCCACACATTTTTAACTGACATGATTGAAGAGAATAAACATCAAATATAATAATCTTTTTACTATATGAACAAGGACTGACATTTTGAGGTGGGCGGTTAGTTGATGACATCGAGCCCAGTATTTGAGTGGTACTTTATGTTATCGACCATGAAAGGGTGAAAAGCTAAGCTGACCGCGGCAGTATTTGATCTTAGAACGTAAACTCGGAAGAAATGCTAAAAAGCATGTTGTCCGGCGTGCTAATGATTCTGCCGGCTCACCGCTTTGATTTAATAATTCCTTATGTTGGCACAACGTCAGCAATTTTGAGAAGTGGGGAAGTCGATTACATCGATCCCAGTGCTCAATTGGTACTTATTTTATCAACCCCGAAATTGGAATAAATAAAGGGTTTTAGAATATAGCATATTTACCAAGTAACTTTTTGAAAATAAATTTAGATCAATTTTAAAAATCAAATTCATTGTTCTGCATTTTTGTAGATACCAGATGTGTGCCAATGTATTCCTTGCATTCATGAGACGGGTATTTCTAAAGATGCACCTTCATACTTTAAGCAATTGCTGACCGATAAATTTCAATGAAAGAATGGATACTCTTGACACGACTTTCTCGAAGAGTTTGCGTTAACTTTACCCTAATGCTGATATAGAACAGTACCATGGTCAACTCATATCCATCTTCCATTGTTACCATTTTCCTGATATCAAAAGCATTAATGAAAAAAAGAACGGTATGCTACAACTGTATAGGGAGCACTATAATTGTAAAGTGACGAATTGTATATATATATATTCAACTCGTTTGATTATTTTATTTTTGTTTATATATATATATATATATATATATATATATATATATAGTATAACTAGCAATTCAATTACAGTTATGTAAACTAATGTGCTTCAATCTAAATATATTTTACTGAGTAATTTTATTTTTATTTTAGCTAGATCCTAAGTTGTGGTAAGTTTATTGATGTGGTTGATATTCTACATGTTACAAGCTATAGTCCAAGCCGAATGATCTTTATTTCAAATCTCAGTAGAGTCTACTTAGATCATATGTTATTAAATTTTATAACACGATATAACCAAAATAACCGGAAGAACACAACGAAAAGATATAGAAATATATTTATAATTATTCGTATAAATTTCTAATGATGATGAAATTCATATATGTTTGAAGAATGTATGTATAGATGAATGGATTGGAAAATAAAAGAATATATCATCATTATCATTAATGTTGTGTGAGTATAAATTGACAGTTTTCATCAGGTATTTCTTCCTCAATTTGTAGAAAAGTGATTGGTTATTGATTTGTTGTTGATGATCCTGTCGGCTAAACAAGCAATCATTTCACTAATAACATTAATTGAAAAATTCAAATCAATAATGCCACTCAACAGAACTACCTTAAAATGTTCAATCCATCTCTCATTAAAGAAAAACAGATTGCAGTTAAAATATAAGATAAGGGAAAACAAAAGAGATGTCAGTTTACCATTTAGAATTTTTATGAAAAAATAAAAAAAACATCTTTATTAAAGTCCTTGCTTTTCGATACTTATTTTTGATAAGATTTTAGCTGAATTAGAAGTGTTCAAAACAGCAGAAATGTTTTTAAGTTTACGTGATAATAATTACCGAGGAAGAAGAAGATTGATATGAGAAACTTACCTGAAGAAATCATCTTTACAAAATACTTCATCATTTTTTGAAAAACACTTGTCTGTAAGTTGTGCGCGGCAATCAGTACATTTCAAACATTTCGAATGCCATGACCGGTCGAGTACTTTTAAAATAAATCTATCAAGAATCTGTTCACTGCAGCCTGCACATTTTGGGATTGCTAAGAGAAAGAAAAATTATAAGGAATTGATCAGTAAAAGAAATACAAAACGACGAAGAAAAAAACAAACAAAACAAAAACAAAAACAAAAAACATACTATCAAAAAGCAACAAAAAGCAAAACAAATATATAAAAAAAAAAGAAATAAGCAACAGCAACAATAAGCACACGGTTTTTAGAATATCAAACGTAATTATAAAAACGAAAATAGAGGAATTCGAAGTACCAAATGTTTTAGCATATAAGGTGAAAGGGCAGGGATCATAGTAATTAATATAATGGGAATATAAGGATGAAAAGTGATTAGTTGCAGCAGTTACAGGAGGGTGAAATCTAAATCTTCTGAGAAGACAAATCCATTATCGTAATGGTAGAAGCAACAAGATGAAGCAATGACTTGATAAAGAAAAGCCATAAACGTGAGTGCCAATCAAGCAGACGTTTTTCTTTCAAATGCGCTGTAGAATATTGGTGACGAAGCATTTGATATATTAAGAGAACATTCATAAAGCAACCGAGTTCTTTGGTGGGGAAAGTTAAGACATGTATGAGAAGAGTAAGAGCGAATGAATTCGGTGAAGAAATGTGATATACGCGTTGTTATAAGTGGCGTATGTACAGGAAATCTTGTGTAAAGACTCGAGGAATAAAATGTCAGGTCCATTTACTGAATGTCCAATGTTCTGTAAATTATGACTTCTAGCATGGGTACAATTTTACAAATTTTCGGAGCGGAGGCAATCAGAATCATTTGTCCCCGAAAGGTTGAAAGAAAAAAAAAAAAATCAATCTGCGCAGAATTCGAACTCAAAACTGTCCTCATATAAATAATAATAATAATAATAATAATAATAATAATAATAATAATAATAATAATAATAATAATAATAATAATAATAATGATAATAATGATAATAATAATAATAATAATAAAAATAAATAATAATTCCAGGACATAACTAGTACTAATTTTATCGACCCCAAAAGAATGAAAGGCAAAGTCGACCTTGGTAGAAATTGAGCTAAAAACGTAAAGACGAACACAATGCTGCTATGTATTTCGTCCAACGCGCTAGCGATTCTTCGATACTGTAGGTACAAGGCTAGTCGAAGCGAAGGGGGCTAATCGATTACCTCGGCTTAACTGGTACTTATTTTATCGACCCTAAGGCGAAAATCAACCTTGATAGAATTTGAATTTAGTAGTTAAAGAACCGAAACAAACTACAAGATGTTTTGCTCGACACTTTTTAAAACTGCGTAGATGGCATGGTAGAAAGGCAGAGCGTCTGACAAAATTTACAGTATTTAGTTTTACTGATTTACACAGGACTTGACGTAGCACATTTGTAATTACCAGCTATACACTGGCTAAATTCCCATGACTACCTTTTATATATGTAGCTTTACGCTAATGTAGAAAATCAAGGCTGCAATAATAATCTTCAAATTTATTTATTAAAATATTTTCTTCATAATCCATTCTAACACGTGTTTCTGTTGGATAAGGGTTCTTGTGTCCTCTGATATAGCACAAATGTGCATTTAGTTGATTTATATTAAATCAATTGCAACACATTCAAATTTAAAGGTTGACAATCCTATGCTGCTTTATGTGAGATATTACTCATATAGGTCGATGAAGCGAACTGAAGATTCAAGTATTAGCCAAAAGTTCTTAAAATGTACTTTTGGGGAGGGAACAGGAAATATCAGCGTAGAGGACATTGGAGTGGTGAAAATTGATACATTCGTAGTTCTGGTATCTTTTAAACTTGGAATGAACACTTTACACATGATGAGAATAAACTCGTGTGTATTTCACTAGGTAAATTTATGTGTCCTTCTAGCTAAGTGAGCTCAAATGAAAATGACTTATTTGGAAAATATTTAATAAGTAACTTTTCTGTATGAATGTACACACTTTATCTCTAATAAATTTCCTCAGTTTAATAACTTGTATTTAGATCCCATTTCCGATTCCTGTTCGTATATGGTGACACACTACCAATAATTGACCATTTAATGTCGTATTTAGTGTCCCTTTCGTTCATTTTCTCTGCTTTTGAAAGAAGAAAGATGGTTACATAATCTTTATTTAAAATCTGTAGAAAATGAACCTATGTAAAGGGAACATAAGTTAACCTAGTCCAATACTTATAAATTTAACTAATATAAATTTTATCTAATTTACAATTGTCTACAATTCCAACTCCTCGGATAACCTCACATTAGTATTGTTTTCTTCTACTAAACGAAAAATAATGCTAGAGTTTTACTTTATTTTACTCAAATCAGTTAATATTGGGCTTCTAATATTAAAAAAATATAGAATTTTGTTGCTATGGACAAGTTAAATTACCGAAGTGAAGCAATATTAATATATTTTTCTGTTTCGTTTTCCTTTAAATCTACCCATTTACCTTATACGTATTATATTACAACTTTAATATGAGCAATCCGTTGTGTGACTATATCATGACCTACTTAAGACACCCTTTACAAGTGCAATAAACTAATCTGTTCCCTTAATGTCTAAAAAGGTCATTCTAAGTTTAAAGGATATCAGAACTATGGATATATCAAATTTCACCATCTTCAATACCCTTTACCTCGATAGTTCATGTTTCTTTATCAAAAGTATACTTTAAGAACGCATATTTAATACTCGGATCTTCAGTTCGCTTCACGCACCTGTATGGGTGACACTTCGAATAAAGCTGCATTGGATTGTCAACCTCTAGATATGAATGCGTTGCAATTGATTTAAATGCATATTTGTGCTATATCAAAGGACATAAGGACCCTTATCCAGTAGAAACACGTTTCGGAATGGTATAGAAAGAAAATACTTTAATAAATAACTTTTGAAGATGTAAAGTATTCCATTCTTCTTTATTATGTCATGATTATATACTCTGAATGACATATGAAATCCAATGAAGCGAACTCTGGAAAAATATATAGTTTAATTGCTTTTTTTTAAACGATTTTGAATGTCCCTCATCATTTGATGTGGTTAGTCAGATTTTGATTGTATAAGATTGCTTATATGGTGCCTGTCCCGATTTAAATCTCTATTTCTGTACGATACACACGCACATACTAAAATAAGAATATCTGTAGACACATATGAGTTACGACATATACACGCATGCGCACAAACGTATGTATTAATCACTTGAAGACTAGGACCGAGAAACTGCGAATAATGACTCACACAAGCTCAGCTGTGAATAAAGAATGCTATTCCCATATATCTAAGAGTATTCGAATTCAAACAAGTGTGAAACCACTACACGCTACATACATACATCCCACCAGATATCTTATATCGTATATCCTATATACTTATGCATATATCTTATATGCATAAGTGTGTGTATACAATTCGTTTTTGGATTTGGTTTGCAAGATTCTTTATGTGCGTTCGTGTGTTGAAGCATATTGTGTTGTGATTGGGGAGAGTCATTCTCTTTTGGTGCCTTATAATTTAACACGGAAATTTTACCGGTGAGTGTGTTAAATTGTAAGGAGCTAACAGAGTGGCTCTCCCCTGACACAACAGGATGTATATATATATATATATATATATATCCATATGTATATGTACACATATGTTTATATATGTATACACATACGCACACATAATATAAAAATGAATCTATGCATGCATGTATGTATGTATATACGTATGTATGTATATATGTATGTATGTGCATTTCCATTTTGTTTTAGATAAAATAAGTACCAGTCAAGCACTGAGGATGATTAAATAGAATATAGTAAGTACATACAGGAAAATATGCTGGGTATTTGCCATTTATTGTGAAGAGTATTGAAAAAATTGCCGGCTATCATTTGAGCACTACACTTAGTTGAAGTGCTAAAGCACGAAACGGCAGATTTTTCCACACCCCCACGGAAAACAAATTTATTGGCACTCAACAAACTTCTTACTATCACTGTTGGTGCCGGTCCCTCCCTAGTTTCTACGGATTCCAGAATTTATCCATATTTGATTATACACTCCACACAACCGTCAAAATTTATGGCCTTGTGTCTAGATAGAAATAATTATTATCAAAATTAGGCATGTGTATCGGAATGGGTAGATCGCCAAATGAAATGCCTTGCGATATTTAGCTCGTAGTTCAAATCCCGCCAAAGTCAACATAGTCTTTCGTTCTTACATAGTCAAATAATGAGGTCGATTAGGTCGGCTACACTTCTTCTCCAAAGTGCGTGGCCTTGTGCCAATGTTAGAAACCATTATTATTATTATTATTATTATTATTATTATTATTATTATTATTATTATTATTATTATTATTATTATTATTATTATTCAACAATACAGTAAACACTATACATTGATTTATTGTTATTTTCATCTGAATGTCCCGCTACTCTCGGTGCTACATCTATCTGTACATTTTCTGGCAAATCGCCGACATTCATATTCTATTCTTCATTAAGTTGGCTTCATCCACTTTGAATTTTCTCGGGTCTATATTCCAAACCTTTTATTTGACATCTAGATGTACAAAGCCAATTTTTTTTAAAAAAGGGAATTAGTTAGGCAGTAATCGTTTGACTTGGTGCTGGTGTATTACTAGTTTTATTGATTTTATCACCCATTAAAGATGAAAAACTCAGTTTGTCCTGGTAGGATTTGAACTATGAGTGTCTTCAACAAATTCTAAATACTGCGATGCTTTGTGTTCTTGAGCAAAACACTTCATTTCATGTTGCTCCAGTTCACTCAGCTGGCAAAAATGAGTAACCATGCGACGAATTGGAGTCCTGTCCAAGGGAGAGTATAAACGCCACAGAATCTGGGAAACCAGCCCTATGAGCTTATGGCTCGGAAATGACCTTTGATCCTTTTGGTAGTAGATTGGATCTACCGACTATTTTATCGATCTTAGAAAGATATAAACTTAGAAATTAAAGTACTTACTTAATTATTGCTGGACGACATTTTGTCTATTACTCCAGCGTCGTTTAATATTGATTTTATAACATTGTCACATATTAGTATTCGGGTGTGTCTCTTGTTTTTTCAAGACGATAGAATGTGATTTGAAAGTTATGTGGCTGCTATTTCAAGTAACTGATATATCATTTACCGGTTCCCGCTTTGGATTGTAAAAATGGAAGCATGTAATGACAACTAATCTTTCATAAACTCACCAAATTCTTGTATAAAACCCCTATGCATTTGTGAGGTGTACTCTACCTGTTCTGCTAACTACAGCTATTTTAGTTGTTTCATATCAACATTACTTATTTAATATTAACATTTTGGAACAATATTCATTTTTAAAGGATAAACGAAAAGAAGAAGAGAACTCAGCATGAAATTTGGCAACATATGGTGACATTTGAAGAAAACAATGCGCCAGATATAAAATATTTAAAATAATATTCGGAACAAAATAGAATGAAGCAATATCATCACGAGAAGTAGTAGCAGAGGGTGCAAGGCCAACATTTGCAAATAAAGTCAAAACATTATTAGGAGAAGCAAAAATAAATAAATAAATAAGGCCACTGAAAAAATGAGCTGCATAAGGATGTCCGATATTGTTTTTATTGTTTTGGTCTGGTTTAGTCTCGAACAAACATAACTATGTTGCAGAATGCGTTCCAATTGTGGCAGTCCCATTATATGCAGATATAATAATAAATAAATAAACAAATATACATGCATACATACATACATACATGCATATATATACATATATATATATAAGTGTGTGTGTGTGTGTGTGT
>NC_068982.1:110733064-110733666 GCF_001194135.2 Octopus bimaculoides
GTGTGTGTGTGTGTGTGTGTGTGTGTGTGTGTGTGTGTGTGTGTGTGTGTGTGCGTGCGTGTGTAAAATGTTTACCTACTATTATGCGTCTGTAGAAAATTTTACTCTACAGACACACTCTTGGATACGAGAAAGTCATCAAAAGACATATACTGAGGGTCTGTTTTAGCTCTGCACCTAGCATGAAGGAAAACGTAAGTGGGCCTAAACCTAGAACGGAGTCTGGCTGCTCATGCAGAGGTAATTTTACATGCCCATTAATCAGCCAATGCAATACAGAAGCCATTTTGTATGAGGCGCAGGTGGTGTCGAAGGATCCAAGAAAGCAATGAATCTATGGTAACATGTGGGTGCAAGAGAAGGTCCCTTCACGACTAGATTCAACAGCCACAATCTTCGTTTAACATCCAATTCTACTTGTAATATAAAGGTCCAGCTTTGATACGCAATATCATGCTTAATTTATGTTAAGGAAATACAGGTACTTCACATGCGACTACACTGAGTAAATCGTCTAGAATTGTGCACATATACGTCGAAATCGACCGGATGGTTAACCACACACACACACACACATACACACACACACACACACACACACA
>NC_068982.1:110735022-110739639 GCF_001194135.2 Octopus bimaculoides
ACACACACACACACACACACACACACACACACATAGCTCGAAGGCCATGAGTGATTGAATCTGAAATTTGTGATATTTATGTACGTCTATTTACATTGTATGCTTAAGTTCCGCCGAGAAAGAATTTAGCTTTCGTCCTCTTGAGGTAGATAAAATAAGTACCAGTCAGGCACTGGACGTCATCTTAATCGACTAAACCAGTCTCCTATTTGTGGCTTCTTTTCAATGTTAGATAGAAATGATTATTAAATATATTTCGATTCGTTTATTTTTCTTTCAACTCGGTATATAAATAAAAACAACAAACACACTCTCTAGCTTTACAGAGAAGAATATAAATCCAAGATATGGCATTAGGAGAATAAAGCGATTGATATAAGGGATGGTAGTCAGGCCGAAATAATTTGACTGGAAATATTGCCATCTTGTTCTATGTGGACAGTCTTTTTCTTGCGTAAAATTAATTCCTTTCTACATTTTTTTGCCATTGTGTACGCTTATTTTTTTGAGATTTAAGATAGACATCCTTTAGCAAGAAAGCTATAAATCCATGGTGAAAGAACATTTAAGAAACCTTGTCGGTGGATTTCGGAAAATGAAATGAGAATGCTGTTTAGCTTGAATAATATGAGACGAATATCTAAAATTCTTACGGTGAATAGAGAACCAGGGTAGATGCTTAATGCTTATATGATTTCAAATCCTGCTGAAATCCAGCTTCATATTCATATTTCGTATCACCACTGGTATATGGTTTGAAATTACTAAAAGCATTGTCACAGAGTCAGCACAATGCAGTAAAAAAGAAAAAAAATGTGCTAGAAAAAATATCTTGCATTATTTAGTTAACTCTCATTTCTCCACTGAGTTCACATTTCCTCAAGTTCATTTTAATTTCAAATGATTCTGGAGTGGTTAAATTGAATACCAGTTATAAACTCGTGCCTGCTCATTCATGGCATCAGTCTTTCATAAATTTGGTGCTTTCTGATAAGGTAAGGGTTAATTTGATTGAGAGTAATAGAATTTCACGTTTTCAGTTTCTATACATCGATACTTCATGTTACAGTCAAGTACCCTCAGAATATTCGTATATGTTACAAACACAAACACACACACGAACATGGTAGCTTCAACTTTGCCGATGATATATGTATGTATGTATGTATGTATGTATGTATGTACCTATATATTAGGGATATTTATACATCATTAAATAATAATGACAGTCGCAACCTAAGTATTCATACGCGCCACACAGTATGTATATATATATATATGTATGCATATATATATATATATATATATATATATATATATATATATATATATATATACATACATACATACACACGTTTATGCATACATCTATATATACAGTACACGTACACAAAACATCCACGTATGGACATATAAATAAACGCATATAGATATTAAAATATATATAGATGCATACTTACTTTCATACACATTCATACAGACACCACATATACACACGTCACTAGTTCTTAATTTTCTTTTCATTTCGTGACGAACCGGATATCAAATAAAAAAATATTAGCGCACTTAGTATGGAAAAATAAAAATTGAAGCTATTTTAAAGTCATGAATTAAAAAAAAAAAAAATTAAGAAATTTTTTGACTTTAGTGTATTCTAAACATACCTTTGTAAAAAAAAAATATGTTTAACACGCTTTTATGAAAACACTGAAGCATTAGTATGGATTTTCTAAAGCCTTAAATTATAGTTTTAGTAATCAGGCATGCACTTAAACACACCTTGCGGCGCAAAGTTTGGAAATTATTTATATGTATATATACACACATAAATAGGTACGCAAGTACACACACACACGCACACGCCCACACGCGCACATAACCACGCACCTCCATAGGTTATTTAAATATTAAAAATATTGGTTGATTTTGTTATGAATTTGTCAAAGGCGATACATATATACATGCATACAAGAATACATACATACATTCATACATACATACATATACATGTGTGTGTGTATATATATATATATATATATATATATATATAATATGGATATATATATAAAATATGGATATAGTTAAATGTATTCCTATATGTATATATATATATATGTGGGTGTGTGTACATACATATATACATAAATATATACAAATAATATATATATATATATATATATATATATATATATATATATATATATATATATATATATATATACATATATATATACATATGTATATATACATATATATATATATACACACACATATACGTACATATATCTATATATCTCTATCTATCTATATATATCTATTTATCTATATACATACATATACATACATACATACATACATATATCTATAAAGACACATACACATATACTTATTTTTACGAAGTTGCTCTAACGTAACTGTAGCTATCAATAATAGCTTGTAATATATGTGAAAAACCCTTGAAATTGTTCAGTTTTTCCTCATAAGGGATTGTTACTCCATATATTAGGAGCTATTGTTTATATACATTTACGTTTGAACAATTTCGTAAAAAGACTAATGCTATAAATTTCTCAATTATTCAAAATACGATCTAAATACACACACACACACACACACACACACACACACACATGTGCGAGCGTACACACACATATATGTTTGTCTATATATAATATATGTGTATGTGTTTGTATATAAATATATTTACATATATCTGTACGTGCACTTACACTCATATAAACTGTACACTATTATCTTGTTATAGCGTTGGGTTACATCTGTTGATTTTTTTCTTTCCCTGTTATATTGAAAGGAGAAAGTAGTGGCCGTGTTGAGAATGTTGAAGAGAGAGAAACAATGCACTATACACAGTGATAGATTAGATTGATTGATACATAAAAATGCATGTAAGATAGGATGAGAAAGAAAAAAAAAGAGAAAAAAAAAGAGAGGGAGACACAGAGAAAAAGAGATAGAGAGATAGAGAGATAGAGAGAAAGAGAGAGACTCAACAGCCACCAAACAGTCAAGCAAGCAGACAGCTAAGTATAGGGAGGAATGGAAGAAAGACAGAGCTCTAGATGTAATGTGGTGATCTGACAGAGGTATAGAGACATCGCGTATGATAGAGAGAATGATAGGAACAGATAGAGAAAAAATATGAGTGAGAGAGTGTGAAAGAGATTCATGCACGATATTGAAATAGGACAAGTCGTTGGGAAGTGAAGAGAATAAGTAGAGAGAGATTTTGTTGAAGAGGAAAAAATGGTGGGATATATGTAGATAGTTATATATGTGTATGTATATACACAGACATGCAGGAGGTAAATAGACACCTTTAATTTTCAAAATTTCTGATCTAAGCGTCTTAATATGTTTTCAGTGGTATAGAATTTACTATGTAATTATACTTTTTCTTTCCAGGTGCCATTATATTAAACATTTGGGAAGAATAAGCATGCCACGCACAAAAAATTCAGCAGAACTGTCAGATTTTCAAAAAGGTCGTATTGTTGGGCAATCTGAAGCTGGTCTTAGCCAGCGAAAAATTACCGAAAATCTTCAAATTCCTCTTGCTATTGTTAATAGAATTATAGTGCAATTCAAAGCCAAGGAAAAGAATCAACAGATTCTCGTCCCGGCCGACCTGGGCCCTCGGAAAGGAAGCTTCGCTATTTGAAGAGAATTGTGGAAAACGAAGCCCGTTCGAAGGCTTCTGACATTGCAAAACAGCTAGAAATTAGTCCAAGAACGTGTGTTACATATCTACATAAGCATGGGTATTATGGACGAGCAGCTAGAAGAAAACCTCTCCTTCAACCAATTAATATCACGAAAAGAAAGAAAGTGGCTACGGAGATGTCAGAAAAATCCAGTTCATTTTGGGATAGAACGATTTTCTCAGATGAATCCAGATTTGCATTATTTTCAGACAGTGGATGTGTTTGGGTCTGGAGGCTTCCCAGTCAAGGATTTGATTTGAAACGAATCGAACCAACTGTGAAACATGTCGGTATCTCTGTAATGGTATGGGGAGCTGTCACCAGCAATGGTCGTTCTGAACTGATCGAATGCGTTGGAACCATAAACTCTGTAAAATACATCGAAATACCTAAGCAAAGACTACTTTCGATGTATTCACACGATAACATAACGAAAAATGAGTTTTTATTCATGGAAGATGGGGCTCCATGCCACGCAGCGAAAAGGAATCAACAATGGCTGACTGAAAATGGGATCAAAAAGCTTCCTTGGCCGAGCCAATCTTCTGACATAAATCCAATTGAAAATATTTGGAGCATACTAGATAGAGCTATACGAAAAACTCGACAGAAACCTAAACCTAAAGATGAATTGTTTCGCTTGTTGCGTGAAAAGTGGGCAGAAATTCCACAAGAGACAATCACAAAGCTCATCAGTTCAATGCCAAAAAGAGTTTCTGAATTAAAAACTGCAAAGGGAATATCAACTAAATACTAAAGTATGTAGTCATACCTATCGATTACATTTCAATTGTTAGCTTTGCGTATTAAATAAAAGATTTTGAAATTTAAAGGTGTCTATTTACTTCCTGCATGTCTGTATACACACACACACACACACACACACACACACACA
>NC_068982.1:110739739-110740550 GCF_001194135.2 Octopus bimaculoides
ATATATACATATATATATATATATAAACACTTACTCACACACACACACACACGCACGACGTGTTGAGGAATACTCATACATCTAGGACGAGTTCTTTTTTACATCATTTTAAACACTTTTATGTCCATGTTTTAAGAAACTAAAGACTCATAACCGCTACGTGTTATTTCACTTTATATCGTTTCTTACAGATACGTAATTGTCAATAGCACTAATACTTTCTCACTTTTATGTGTACACTTATTTTTCTATATATGTGATTGATTTTATTATATATTTTTCATGTATACACATATATATTCTCATATTTTCTATTTAGTATTGTATACTTTGTTTTTATATCTACCACATCCAGTATTATATTTCAAACAACGAGTATATCGTTATTCAATCCTTTTTACTGCGTGCTTCATATATACCAAATTTCAAACTCCTGTTTTTGTAATCGTCTGAAGATCGGCAGCGAGAAACTTGTAGTTAAAATTTGGGAAGATACAGTCACACACATCTTTTATCTTTTACTTATTTCAAGCATTTGACTGTGGCTGTGCTGGGGCACTACCTTAAGGAATTATAGTCATACGAATGAATACTTATTTGTTTTAAAGCAAGGTACTTATTCTATAAGTCTGGTTTGACGACCACCGAAGTTACGGGGATGTTAACACACTAACACTGGTTGCCAAATGGTGGTGGTGAACAAACACAGACGCCAAGCCGCACACACACGTGTATATATGTATATGTATGTGTGTGTTTGTATGTATATATATATATATATATATATATATATATATATATATATATATAT
>NC_068982.1:110741094-110742967 GCF_001194135.2 Octopus bimaculoides
ATATATATATATATATATATATATATATATATATATATATACATACATGTTTGTATGTATATTTATATAATTTCTGTCGGTCATATCCACTCATAAGGCTTTAGTCGGATCGAGGCTATAGTTGAAGACACTTGCCCAAGGAGCCAAAGTTGTCACGCAGTGGAACTGAACCCGGTACCATGTGGTTGAGAAACAAACTTCAAGTCACACATCCCCATATAATACATATGTGATGTGTTTGTGTGTATGTTTGTAATCTATGCAAGCGCGCGTGTGAGTGTGCATGTGTTTTAATATATCACTAGTTCAACTATCTCAGGTGAGTATATAAGAGGTAGTATCAGCGCCAACAATATGAAAACGAAAAGAAAGGACAACAACTGAAATCCTGAATGATGAAAGGTAGTAACTTTAATAAACAATGATGAAAGTGAAAGGAAGATGAACAACAAAAGGCACAGATAAAAGGCAGTATTGATAAGGTAGCGTATTGAGAAAGTGTGTATATTACGTACAAAGCTATATTGTCATTACACACGATAGCAGCAGCAACTAATTGAAATAATACTCGCACACATACAAAGATACATGCAAATGCGCGCATACAAAGATACATACAAATGCGTACATACATACGCACACTCATGGAAATAAACATACATACATGTATACACACACTCATACACACATATATATAGAGAGAAACAAATATGAATTAAAAGAAGTACTATAACTTTCAGCCTACCCAAATACTCTCTCACCTTCTTACTCGACTCATCAATCTTCCTTTGTATGAATGGAAGTATAAATGTATTTATACGTGTATGCGTTTTTGCGTGTACCTAGCTAACTATCTATATAGCTGTTTACAATCTTATCTATCTATCTATCTATCTATCTATCTATCTATCTATCTATCTATCTATCTATCTATCTATCTATCTATCTAGCTAGCTAGCTAGCTAGCTATCTGTTGAGGTTATATCATATCGAGACGATATAAACCCTCAGTATGGAATATCTGTTAATATGTGTAAGCAATAGCGTAGCTAGAGTGAGTGCCGCCCGAGCGGCCCTTCTGTTTGCCGCTCCCAGACCCCCACAGAAAACACATATTGCCTACAACAGACCCAAAAGCGGTAACCCTTTAAAAGTGCCGCCCCCACTACATACTAGTGTATGTAAAGGTTCACAGGAAAAACGATGGGAGAGAAATGTGTGAAGGGATTTCCATCGGTACTATCGGATTTTTCTCCATCAGATTGTATCTGTTCACAGATGTCTACAAAATCTACACGCCTGCACACACACACACACACACACACACACACACACACACACACACACACACACACACACACACACACACACACACACACACACACACACACACACACACACACACACAATAAACATGCACGCATACTACAAAAACACGCACAAAGAGAAACACACAAACGCACATACACATCTACATTCCCCGCTATATACAAATTTCTAATTACATTTGGCGTCATACTTTCCTGGTTCACAATTGCACGTCTTATTTCTCCTAAATTTCATGTATTCTGGGTTCTTAATGCTTCAGCTGTATTTTTGAGGTTATATTTGCATAGAACTTTGGAGAGACAAATATGTGGGGGCCTATTGACTTTTCTGAATTCTTTCTGTCTCTCACCAATGTTGCATTCATCTCATGTATCCAATCATGTGCTTTAACTACAGTATTAGAGCTTTTTGGCTCTTATTTCTAGCAATGTAGGTGTTCTAACACCGTAGTTACATTTTGTGACAACTATAGTTTTCCTTTTTGGTAAAACATTACATATTTCTCTCTCTCTCTCTCTCTCTCTCTCTCTCTCTCTCTCTCTCT
>NC_068982.1:110743405-110743991 GCF_001194135.2 Octopus bimaculoides
TATATATATATATATATATATATATATATGCTGTATATTATTCTTGTCATAAGAATTTTCTAAACTTTCAAGAAAGAGAACGTGAACTAACTCATCTTTTGGAATAACTCGAAAGCACACACATAGAAGCGCACACAAATAATAGAATAATAACATATAAACATCTATCTATCTATCTATCTATCTATCTATCTATCTATCTATCACTTTCTTTCTATCTTTCTTTCTTTCTTTCTTTCTTTCTCTCTCTCTATATATAACTATAGATATACACATACATATACATATACATACATACACACACATACACACACATAAATATATATATACACACACACCCGCGCACACAAATATTTGTCCACACATACTGAAATAGGGAGTGAGAGAGATAAAAAAGAGAGATACATGTACGAATACACGTATACACACTCCCTCACACGAATCTATGTAAATATATGTATATATGTATAAACATATACATATACATATATATATATATATGTATGAACAAACATATACATACGTATGTACACACACACACACACACACACACACACACACACACACACACACACACACACACACA
>NC_068982.1:110744071-110748449 GCF_001194135.2 Octopus bimaculoides
ATATATATATATATATATATATATATATATATATACATATATGTATACACATTCATGTGTGTGTGAGCGAGTGTGAATCTATATATATAACATATAAGCGAAGATTATATAATACTCCATCTTTTTGATTTTTCAGCGGTTCGTTATAGATTGGGTTAATTTCCGGTGTCAGTGGCTAATTCATTTTTCGTTTCGTTGACCTCTCCTCGACAAGATTTTGACCTCCTCTTCACCTCTGACCTTCAGTTATTACTACAAATCCCCTATTTTCATAACTATAACTAGTTTCACGATTAACAGAGCTTGCTGATCATCTCATCTCATGGCAAGGTTAAAGAGCTACGTAACTTGTTCACAACTTAGGGATTCTAGTGACAAGCTTAGCTCTGCAGTCTGTTGATTCACTATATTAGGATTATGTTTCTTATCAGATGAAAAAAAAAAAGTCGTAGTATTAGTAGCAGTTGTTGTGGCTTAACCCTTGGTCAATTCCGATCAATCAGATTTTTGATAAAAAGTGTTGAAGCAGTGTTCATCTTGACATTTTTTAAAAATGTAATGTATCCGGTAGTACGTTAACTTGGAATGGGGGTGACTTGAGATAAATTTAGCTGTTAAATGAGCCACCGTAATAGAGGCATCGTATTTGGTGCAAAAAGTCGTAGAGAAACTCAAAAAGCAAACTCCAAGAAACCCAAAATAGGACCTAATGTAAATGCTACTTAACAACGTAAAAGCATGGAAACCTCTACTGGACACTTGATCTGCTAGAAATAGCATCCATGTCTCCGTAGAATCATACCTTACCGTCTTAAAAGAGAAGGGTACTGTAAACAACGAATTCCTAGAAATTCTCCAAAAGACGACAAAGTCACGGCTATGATGCCTTTAAGACTATTGAATAACAGTTGATCCAAAGCTAAACAGCAACAACTGCAACATGAACAATAACAGTAATAATCAACACCCATTTAGTTTTTCGGTGTCTTTTCAAGATTCAGAAAGAAAAATTATGGTAAATTCGGAGTAAATTCATGTACGATTTTTAACATTGACAAAATACTTCATATTCTATAATTAATATTGATGCAATATTATACATTACTTATCCTACCCCTACTGGATGGAAGCGATTAAGTACCATTCCAGCTATGTCAGGTACAAATTTTACTATGGACAGATTTCATACAAGTAAAAAGTAAAGATTCAAAAGCTAAGTGTAATTCTTTTGTGTTTCATTTGGCGTCTACACCACGTTAAAGTTATTTGTCAAAGCTAAGTTAATTGTTATGATATATGAGGAAATATTACAATGGTTTCAGATCAAGACAGAAGGCCAGCAATTTTGAAGGGACGGGATTAATCGCCACCTTGTTGTTGTTGTTGTTGTTGTTGTTGTTGTTGGCACTCCGTCGCTTACGACGTCGAGGGTTCCAGTTGATCAGGTCAATGGAACAACCTGCTCGTGAAATTAACGTGCAAGTGGCTGAGCACTCCACAGACACGTGTACACTTAACGTAGTTCTCGGGGATATTCAGCGTGACACTGTGACAAGGCTGACCCTTTAAATTACAGGTACAACAGAAACAGGAAGTAAGAGTGAGAGAAAGTTGTGGTGGAAGAGTACAGCAGGGTTCGCCACCATCCCCTGCCGGAGCCTCGTGGGGCTTTAGGTGTTTTCGCTCAATAAACACTCACAACGCCCGGTCTGGGAATCGAAACCGCAATGCTATGACCGCGAGTCCGCTGCCCTAACCACTGGGCCATTGCGCCTCCACAATCGCCACCTAGACTGCAATGAAAGGCAAAGTTGATTTCGTCGAGATTTGAACATTACAGTGTTTGCATCTACGCGTTTATTTTGTATCCGTTCTTATTCTTCTTGTTTTATATTCTGAGATAAAGGTTGTTGTCAACACCCATGATATACATGACACTATTCCCATATCTTTCAATTCAAATAATATCTCCATTTTTTTCTAGAATATTTTCAAAGAATTCTTTTATTTTAACCAGTCTTTTTATATGTTTTTAGCGCTTCCTCAACCTTACAACTAATTATTCTATTTCTTGGTTCTTGTTTTTTTAAAAAAGATATTTAAATATCTATACCATTTTTGAGAATGTAATATTCTGTTTCCACTGATATTTGCTTTTCGTATCTAAAACTATTTGTTCTTTTTATTCTACTTTAGCGTTCCGAGATATATAACTATAACCACTGTTATGATATCTTAGACTGGATGACATATGTGTAGTTTCAGATCTAAATTTTCTTTAGAGTCACAATTACTGGATCTCTCTGATTATTGAGTTCTTGTGTCCATATTAATTAGAAGAGTCCTTGGAAGGATAACATCTTTAAAAAAACCAGGTTGTTGGAGAATGTGTGCGAAACATTTGTTGATTCTATCATAGATGTAACAGCGGAGGATTAGTTAGTTTATATAATCAATAACGAGGCCATGATATATATATATATATATATATATATATATACAAACGAAGAGCTTCTTTAAGTTCTACCAGATCCACTCACAAGGCTTTGCTCAGCCCGAGGCTATAGTAGAAGACATTTGCCCAAGGTGCCACGAAGTTGGACTGAACCCGGAACCATGTGGTTGGGAAGCAAGCTTCTTACCACACAGCTATTCCTAATATATATATATTAGAAATAAATCTGGGTCGATAAGGCACGTGAAAAATGTCACAATAACTATTTCCAGCAGTCTTTACAGCGAAATCAAGCATTTTCATGTCGTCTGTGTGGAAAAATTTGTAAATCTGTCGCTGGACGAGAGAATGATTTCCGATTTTCCGATCATACAACTCGTAGACTGCCTCTCACTATCTGTTAATTTTATACTGTAAATATTCAGCTCCATAATACCTGCGAGCTTATGTGTTGTCGGTTTTTAACTAGTTTGTTACCCATGTTTAGTGTGTGTGTGTGTGTGTGTTTATGTAGAATGAGCAGGAATAGCACATTTGGTGAGTACATAACCTGTGCTAATTCTATAAACACCAACAGATGAAAGTAAGTCTAAGCATAAAATAAAGACTTTAAAATTATGCAGATCTTAATAATTATGTAAAAATTATGTAAACCGTATGACAATTTTAATTTCATCGTCTTGGAACTTTTGTTGTCGATTGCAGAAAAAAGTATGGCTACGTAGTTGCAAGCAAGCAAACACCATCTCACTATCCTACCTTTGATCTAGCGTGACATTGAGGATGTGCTAGCTGGAAGGAAAGAAAACTATTACAGCATTAGGCGGGAAATTATTTTCAGTTCGGTAGGACGGAGCAATGTGAAAGGAAGTGACTTGTTGAAAGAGACGACGCACTACCTGGTCCAGGAATAGAACTCACAACTTATCGTAAGCCCAACAACCCCAACCACTAGGCCAGGCGCATTCACTAGCACAGAGTACTTTATACAATACTTTGCACAATGAAAACGCACTCATTCGTGCGCTCACACGCGCACACACACACACACACACACACACACACACACACACACACACACACACACACACACACATACATATATACACACACGCATACATATATATACACACACGTATATACACACACATGCACACACACACACACACAAATATATAAATATACGTAAGTACATGCACAAATATACATTGAACATGCATAAGCCATCAGAGCTACCCTCGGTCATATGTTGAAAGCACATCGCAAATATTGAAATGAAGATCACGATTATGGTGGTGGTGATGATGATGACAACGACGACGACGATGATGATGATGATGAAGATTATGATGGAGGCGGTGGTGGGAAGGTGTGGTTTGGCGAGGGTAACTGTGATAATAGTGGTTTCTAACTTTAATCAAGTTTAATCAAGAATTTATCGGTGAGAGAAAGCAGTAGATTATATTGATCACTAATAAAGTATGTCTTAATATAGTTTATCGACTTCTGGAATAACAGAAGACGAAATTGACCTCGGCAGCATTTGAAATCGGAACATCAAGAGATACAACTAAATACAGCAAATTATTCTGTTTCTCACTTTACCGTCTAAAAGTCTCACCACCAATCAGTACTTTCCTTCTACTTTTAATCTTACAACCATAGGGGAAGTATATTATTTTCAACTATTACAAAATTCTGAGTGCGATTAATCAAATATCATTAGATTAAGAACAGTCTTTAATAAGCCCAGAGGTGTATAGTGCCAACCAAAACTCTAGATACGACTGCCTAGTAGTATGCCGATTGAAGAAAACTGACTACCAAACACACAAATATGATGAAAGTATGTATGGGTATTTATATATGTATATGTATACATGTATGTACATATATATATATATATATATATATATATATATA
>NC_068982.1:110748782-110756331 GCF_001194135.2 Octopus bimaculoides
TGGATATATAAAAATATACCTTGTATACACACACACACCACACACACACACACACACACACACACACACACACACACACACACTCACATATATGTATGTATGCATATGTACACACGCATAGAGATACACACACAAGCCCGCACACAACGACACACATTTTGAGTGTATTCATTACTTGATTACTGACACAAATATTGAATATATATTAATTGCTTATTTTCAACTCCAACATCTTAGAATCGAATATTAAATCAACTACATATTAAGCAGCTTGTGTTTAATTGAAAAATCTAGAAAATAAAAATGAACAAATTAGTATATCCAAAGAGTAGATATTGATGGGATCAATTTGGGTCATATAATGTGTACGTGCCTATACAGAAAGGGTTTGAACATAGCTTGCCTAGACAGACCAATCTCGTTATTCTATGAATTCATTATTGCATTCAAAAAGTTTCCTGAAGGCAAACATGGTTTGCATTTTAGGTACTCATTACGCGTTGTTCGTGCAGTATTATTAATATTGGGAAGTGGAAAATATTATAAATAGTTTTGGCTGAAAGCCTTTTTCAGCTTATAACACTTTCATTTGTCCCCGACACAGCGTTGGTTAATATAGGTAATATAAGCACATATCAACGTGGAACCATGTGCAACAGGAACGACAAAAGAAAAACTATATCATCGCTACACCTCCCCACACACACACATGCACACTCATAAATGCAATACACACACGCATGCATTCACGCACACTCACAAACACACACATATATACGAGAGTGTTTCTAGTGTTACCTGTCATATGATGATTAACTTTGAAAGCATACTTTTGTCCCTATGTATAACATCAGGAAATATGGTATACGTACAAAAGAGCATACTTTAGCTTTTATCAAACCTCTAGTTCCCTATAAAAATGATGTGATGAATATCGATTTTCAAAAGAAAAATATCTCCTACATTAAAATAGATTTAATGAAACAAATTTGTCATTTGTATATTTGCAGTAAATATAATTTTTCTAAGTTTCTACCACCATTTTATCAAAGTCGCAAACTACTCTGTCGAAATAGTGTGTAGGCTGAATATTCCACTGAAACTTCTACCCGTAACATATACTTCAGATAAACCATTGCAACGCAGTGTGTGACAAGGTTGGTCTTTGAATTAGCGGTATAACTTACCCGATGGTCTTCATCAGTCTATGTCTAAAAATCAAAGCTTGGGTCGGCCTAAGCCTTATATACATTATATGTACACACACTCTTTCTCTCTGACTCTCTCTCTCTCTCTCTCTCTCTCTCTCTCTCTCTCTCTCTCTAAAACACACACTTACACACGTAATCATAGAATATATATATATATCATATACAGATGTACGTATACCTTCAAAAATATACGCATACACTCATATATATATACATATGTACACGCCTGTATTTATGTATATATATGCATACACATATATATGCATATAATTATGCATAAATTTATACATTTAGCTATTCTTTACAAAACTGACGCTAATAGAGTAGTAGAAGTAGTCTATTTAGTTTTGGGGTTGAATGATATTTTACTTGGTTATGAAGGAGTTTGAGGGATTTTATTTTTTTTGCAGTGATTGTAATAGCA
The DNA here is from genome assembly GCF_001194135.2 of Octopus bimaculoides. Lineage (NCBI taxonomy): Eukaryota > Metazoa > Mollusca > Cephalopoda > Octopoda > Octopodidae > Octopus > Octopus bimaculoides. The sequence continues at coordinate 110,750,418 of NC_068982.1, forward strand.
GTGTGAATGGTCATTCTTGTACATAAAATATTTAGAATTAGTTCGCTTATAACATCTCTTTATAACATCCACAAATACAACAACAAAACATTATGACACAGTTCTATATTTGAGAGATGAGGAATTATGTACATTATTTACATATGACGGATATTTGTCCTCATCTTGTTTGTTGTTAACACAACGTTTCGGCTGATATACCCACCAGCCTTCATCAGGCGTCTTGGGGGAAATTTCGAACCGGGGTTCTCATTCCTAAGGTATTTTTCGATGTTATTATTATTATTATTATTATTATTATTATTATTATTATTATTATTATTATTATTATTATTATAGCTGATCATGTATGAAAAAATGGAGACCATCTCCTCCTGTGGGATGAAGTTAAAATAAGAGACAGAGAACACCGCTGAAAAATACGAAAACGGAAAGAAGCAGCACATATGCTACGACACAACAACCTCTAAAGCAGACCAAGTGCAGATATGAATAATATATGGGAACCGGTATTAAGGAAGGATAGGAAAATATTATATTTATAAGCCCTAAAATTCACTCCATAATTGCCTACGGGCATATGGCGTAGTGGTTAAGAGCGATGGCTACTAACCCCAGGCAGTGACTGAATAGTAATAATAATAATAATAATAATGATGATAATGATAATAATAATAATAATAATAATAAGATATAATAATAATAATAATAAGAAGAAGAAGAAGATAGAAAAATACCTAATAAGATAGAAAAATCAAAATTTTCCTAAGACACCTGATGAAGGCTGGAGGGTATATCCGTCAAATGTAAATAAAAACATTATGAACAACACAAATTACAAATATATAGTTGTTTGAGTATTAAACAGGTTTTCACTGGTTGCCGACTATGAGTCTCTAATATAAAATAAAATCAGTGCAAAACATGGCGGCTAACTTTGAGTGGCAAGTATAGCATGACATCCGTTTTAATATCATCTGACTACCCAGGTAGTCTTAGCATTCGGAGTAAACAGTTTCCAAACACATCGATCTTAGTCTCTTTGGAAGGGCCTTCAAATGTCATGCGAATTGCCCCTCTTTTCCTAAAATTTATGAAAAAATTATAATAAGCAAAACCAGACAAATTTATCACTAGCTATACAACAAACAATACAATTAGTGTTTGACAACTAATCAGCTGCCCTAAATTTGGAGTTGATATGTAAAGAGTATAAAATATTAAATCTTTAGGAATGGTTTGTAACAAAAAAGTGACTATAATCTATGCTAAAACAAATAAATAAAATTGAAAAATAAATATGAGTAAATAGAAACCCGAAAGGTTTAAATACATATTAGGTGAATATGTTTCTATATTATTTCACAGCTAGACATTACTTTTTAAAACGTTAATGCCATTTTATACACAGTCTTTGGAAAAATAATTGTGTTTATGTGAATTGTGTTTGATGCAAACATCTAAAAGAGATATAAGGATACCAGACAAATATATTGAAAAAATTTCAGAGAACCATATAAAGCAATAAAAGCAACAGACAAAAAGCAAAATAAATTTTCAAACAAGAAAAATTTACATCCACCGAAAATAAATGTGAAAATATTGTAACATGCAATGATGTCCAGTAAAACAAACGACAGAAACTGATAAACACAAACAATTCAGATCTCATAGCTGAACGACAATAGGTACTCAAAAAATACGAGTAGAACATAAGAAACAGCCAAGGGAGGTAATATTAACATGATTTGCAATTATATAACTTTCAATTATTGTTTTGTCTCCATAGAAACGACGAAGAGGCAGATCGTTAAAGCGTCGGAAAAGAAAAAAAAAAAGCCTTTTCTTTCTTTGAGTTCTGATTTCAAATCCCGCGATGGGCAACTTTACCTTTCATCCATCCGGCGACATTGAAATAAAGTACTTGCATAATAGTTCTCGAGTCAATGATATCGACTAACATCCTCCCCTCCCAACTACTGGTCAAGTGGCTACATTAGAAACAACTATATGGAACCAAAGAATCTGTGGCAGAATTGTTAGAGTCGGAAAAATGCTTAAAGGTTCTTTACAGTCAGAGTCCAAATCTTTCTCAGGTCAATTTTTGCTTTTCATCATTCCGGGATCATTAAAGTACGAGTCAAGTACCGCGGTTGATCAATAAAGTACAAGTTTAATACTGGGGTCGACTCATCAGTCTTTCTCGCAGACAGAATACCCAACCATTTATATGTTAATTTCACGAGAAGGAATTCACTGAATACTCATCGTCGAGACCGACGGTATACCTTTATATTATTTCTTAAACAAAGTGAAACCCAGCAGATGACAAATATCATACTCATCTCACCCTATTTTCAAATATGACATTTGTCATTTGCTGTCCTAAGGAACTAGGGAAGAGCTTCACAAAGGCAAAACCGGGTTATAAAATAACAACGAACCAATAAGTGTGGGTCTATTTAGTGGCTAGACCTGCTGGAAATAGTAGCTAAATGTAACCCTAAATCAAACCGTAGGAAAAGAAAGGACATGTATATTGTAGTCCAACATACATTCTACCTGAAGAAAAATAGAGAAGTCATGATAAAAATGTTATTTTTAATTGATAAGAAAAGTCTGCTCATTCAAGGTTAACCACCTACATCAACACCGACGACAAATGAAGACATAATTCACTGGGTGATCCATCACTAATTTGATTCTAGATCAAAAACATCTGATAAACGAACTGAAGAGAGAGTCTCTTCGTGGTCATATAACCGACTATAAAAGATAGGAAAATATAAGATTAGACAAAAATATCTATGAAATAATTCGATTTGCTTGAAATAATAGCAGATATCTCTTAAAATTTCAACCAAGGGCGAGATTCAATCTCAAAATATAGAAAGACACTACTACAAATAGTTAGACATTTTCAACGGAACCTGAATTTTTCTGAAAAGATCCTTGTTTTATACTTTTAAATCATAAAAAAAAATTGATAGGTGCGCAAAATATTGAACAGCGCTCGCATCTCCCCACCCATGACTATGTTCAGATATTCTTCAGATTTAATTTTGTCGTTTAAAGTTGCCGCAAATTTTCGTAAAAATAAGAAAAACCTAAGCAGGATATAAATACATGTATTCTTTTCTACTCTAGGCACAAGGCCCGAAACTTTTGGGGAGAGGGCCAGTCAATTAGATCTACTCCAGTACGCAACTGGTACTTAATTTATCTCTTCAGAATTTGAACTCAGAATGTAAAGACAGACGAAATACTGCTAAGCATTTCGCCCGGCGAGCTAACGTTTCTGCCAGCTCGCCGCCTTTATAAATTACCATGATAGCGTTAATACATAATGTGAAATAAGGCATTTGTCCTTCTTTATCAACTGAGTTCAAAATCCACCGAGATCGACATTGGCTTTCATTCTTCCGGGGTCGATAAAATAAGTATCAGTTGAGCTCTGGGGTCGCTGTAATCAATTTACCCCTTCCCCATAAATTACGGACCTTCCGCCAAAATTTGAAAGTAATTTATTAGAAGTGTAATGTAAGGTATACCGTGCTTTTTGAAAAGCATACAATGGTAGTTTCATCACAAGTTTTTCTCCCAGTGGACTCGATCCGACTAGTTTCTAATCTTTTTGGTAGTGGGGATAATGAGGGTCTAAGAAGTCTAGAAACAAGTCGAACCGCTCCCGCTTTCTCAGCTTGGGGAGATAAAATCATGTGGTATAGTCACTTCGTTTATTTTTGATAGCGGGATAAAATTCTATGATACTGTATGCTTGTGCGCGCGCGTTAGTGTGTATGTGTGTGTGTGAGTGTGTGTGTGTATGCGCATGTGCGCGTGCGTGTGTTTGTGCGTGGATGTGTACATATTTATATTGCAAATAATAGCCATATTAAAGTGTTTACGTGCACTCACTAACACGTATGCACACGCACACAAACACACACACAGATACACACACACAGATACACACACAAACACACATATACATACACACGCACACACATACATACACATACACACACAAACAGCATGGCCGCAGTCAAATGACAGAAACAAGTAAAAGAATAAAAGAATAAATATCAATTGGCAATCTTTATATCCAACTAAACACGGAAGCCTTGTTAGAACACCGAATACTGCGTTATTAGCCTTGAGAGATACTCAAAGGTGCTTGTGCATAGAAAGCTCACACACAAGTCGTAACAGATAAAATTCGTCCGACATGAGTGCCGGAATTCCCATAGCACGTGATTTCGTTCTGCTGGAACCCACAGTGGAAAGCACCGTGTGACCGCATATCAGTCAAATCTGGCTGCTACAATATATAGACTATCAGCATCTTTTCAGGAGCTAGTGTCGCAAATAACCAGCAGGCTTATTTTAAAAAATCAATTATTAGCGACGGAAGTAGTATTAGTACCAAATGGTACACACACACATATATATCAATGAAAAAAAATCAAACGTCCTTCCTTAGTCATATGTTCATTATTAGGCCGGTTTCCCGGATCCTTTGGCATATATTTTCCCTTCCAGGACGAGACGCTGGTTTACTCATTTTTGCCAGCTGAGTGAACTGGATCAACATGAAATGACGTTTTGCTCAAGAACACAATGTATCGTCCAGTCCAGGAATCGAAAACACAATCTTACGTCATGAATGCAACAACTTAACAACTAAACCACGCGCCTCCACACAGACGCGCCCACACGCACTGTCTCTCTCTCTCACACACACACGAACATACTCACACACACAGGCCACACACACATTCTTAACTATATATACATACATATATACGTATAAATATATATACATTCTTAAGTAGTTAAACTGACTTTTCCTTGATGTAATTTCATTACAAGTAAATCTATTTCCAAAGTTCTGATATTCTCCTCTCTGTCGAAAACTTAATATAGTGCAATCTCAGACTAAAGAAAATTGACTAAGATATGTTACAAGTAACACAGAAAGAATTTTAATAAATGAAGCCTAGTGTTGAGTTGTCTTGATGGATATATTTGTTCTTCAAGAGGTGATGACTAAGTTGATACGATGTTTCTGGAAACAAATCAAAATCTAAATATATGTGCAAGATAATTATTAAGACTGCTCTGAATGAAACATCAATTGACAGCTTTGTAGCATGCAGAGGATTAAACTTGGAGTTAGGGATAACCGATTGTATAACGTGGATCAATAATAAGTTCCTTGTCGAGGGAGTAAACGAATGGTGAAGGTCAGGAACTATGTAGGAAGAAGGAATGAACTTTTACAGATGCTTCTCTATTGATGCCAGGCGAAATGAAGAGAAATTCTTTAAATCCGATGTCGTTAATGAAGACATATTACATTAGAGTACATTGATTGATACATCACAAGGTCAGTTCAACAGGAAAAGTCATTACTCACGTGACTCCTTCGGATCGTTGAAGACACAACAGTATTTACCAGTCAAAATAGATGTGCACAACAAACACAAAAACAATATTCAACAAAAACATTTGAAATTAATGGAGTACACAGGAAGTGAAGAAAATAACACGTTAATCTTAAATGTGTAGCCAACCTAAATCCGATGTAACAGAATTATATCCAGTTTGAACATTTGAACATTAGATGGTTAACGAAATAACTAACTCATAAACAAATGGGTAAATGCATTTGCTCCCCAAAATATGCTATAATAATTTATATTACGGAGGAGTAACAAGAAAAGTGGGAAAATGATCCGTTTATGAAAGAATTTAGGATCTGTAATTACGTTATCAGCAAAATACTAATGGACAGTAAATGTATATACATATATATATATATATATATATGTGTGTGTGTGTGTGTGTGTGTGTGTATGCGCGCGTACGTGTATGTACATATATACATATATATAAATATATGTATATATAT
>NC_068982.1:110756430-110761471 GCF_001194135.2 Octopus bimaculoides
TATATATATATATATATATATATATATGCACACACACACATACACGCGTGCTCACACACATATCAACAATGATGTTTTCTTTCGTTTTTGTCGGGCGAGATGACTGGCTGCTTCTATCTCAGAAAATTACAGTGTTTTAATTTGTCACCGAAGAGGGATGGAAGGCAGAATCTATGATTTTGGTATATTCCATTAAATATTTCTATCTGATATCCTCCATAACAACAACCTATGAAATCTTTCGTTTTCATCTAGTGTAATTTGTTTATGACATCGAAATGGCAATGATAAGATTTTGTGTTCAACATTCCCTCATGTAACTTAGTTGAGAATCCACAAGTGGAGTCATTCTTGAGAAAGAACTGGAATGTTTCTTCAGGATACCTGAGATGTAGCATGATTAAACGAACTACTGAGCGAATATCATGCACATGTCACTTCTTCCTTCAAGTAAGTTGATTATCAGGTCTCTTCTGCGTCAAGTAGAAGAGACCTGATAATCAGATAGACGAATGCCCTGGACAGTATTCCAGATTGCTGAGCAGTTGTATGGAAAACATTGCTTACTAAGAAAGGAGGAATCTTATTGTTAAAAAAAAATTGCATGCCAATTATATGCCTAAACTCTACACAATCTGCTTTAATAAGAGAGTTGCAAACAATATAGCATAGTAAGTAAATAAGGATGTGGTCTGAAGAGAGATACTCTGAAGTACTTAGTAGTTGTTCACAATCTTAAATAGTTGCAAATTTTCATCCCATTGAAAATACAGCTATATTGTTGAAAGTAACTCTATCACGAGCCCATTCGTTTAGAATAGATATATAGAAATCCGCATAAAGAGATGCATAAAAGAACGTGGCATTTTATTAGAAAACTGCTTTTTTCTGGTAAAAATTGAAGCAATAAAATGAAACGAAGGTCTTCTAGTCATGTTCTCTAAAATGCGATATAAAAATTGAAAAACCGAATATTATTTAATATAATAAAGTAAAGCACTGAGGTCTTAGGAAACTAGTGGTATTCGTCCATAAAGTTCAATATTGTTTACACAATGAAATAATATTGTGCATCAAGTTCATTAAAAATGTGAAGATAAGTCATTTGTTTTCGGTGAAGGACTGATATCGAATCCTTAAAATTGTTTTCTCTTCCAGATATTACGTTTGACATAAAGCTGGCGGAATCATTACCACGTCGGGCAAAATGCTTAGCAAAATGTCTTTACCTTGTGAGTTCAAATTCCGCCGAGGTCAACTTTGCTTTTCCTCCTTCCAGGGTCGATAAAATAAATAATGAACACTGGGGTTGATGTATTCGACTTATCTCATCCCCCCAAATTGCTGACCTTGTGTCACTATTTGAAACCAATATTACACTTACCATCCAATATGGCAGAAGTAAATTGTTAGATAGGACCAAGATCTGGATTCATCTATTTTCGACAGATATGCGCGAAGTTAGTAGCGTAATGTGATCAATAAGAAAAATCGGAAAAAATAAGAATCGTATGAATAAATTATAACATGGTAGAATGGTAATCCACCATGTGGTATGAACAATTATCAAACCATTGAAATATCAATTAAAAGTCAGTCCTTAACTGAAATAATTATCCCAGAAAAATGACATTGTCTGTAGTCAAATAAACATTTTGAAAAAGCATTCAAAGACTATTGACTTCCAGCAACATTAATGTTCCAACGAAAAATTGTTTAAACTTTAGACTTTGAATTATGGGGAGGATATCGAATGGATCCGACAAGGAAAGAAACATTAACCAGGTTCACCTGGTCTTTTCTTCTGTTGTTCTGCACAAATTTTCTACACATTTCTCATGTATTAAATAAAGAGCCCTGAGCAAAATACCGGATCCCATTTTTCATCACTGTACACGTGATTGTCTCTCATTCATTCATTCGTTCATTCATTCATTCATTCATTCATTCATTCATTCGTTCGTTCGTTCATTCATTCAACTATATAATCTTAAAAAAGTTTCAGACTGAAAACATCTTCAACTGATTACTTCACTTTTACTTGCTGCATGGATGGCGTTTTGTGAAGATAAATCTTCTCATTTGTTTCACATAACAAGGACAAATTGCGAATTAATAGTACGTGAAGTCCCTGTATCATTAATAATACATCAATATTATTTTAATAGGAGATTAATAAATAATACATTAATACACATAATAGTGACTATGCATTATCAATTTACTATTTCCTTGTTGTTTAGCTTTAGATCAGTTCTGATTCAGGCTAAACTATGGCATCTTTTCTTTTATTCAAGCTTAGGAATTATTTATCCTATGCCTATCGTTGCTAATGCTTTTGAGAAAGACATTTGGCTGCTAATTCTAGCAAATCGCATTTTGACGTAGTCGTTCCTTTTCTGAGTCTCCATCTTCCCATTTGTGACAAGCGGGCTTTAAAAGTAGCTAGGTTGCTAGAGATATTCTTTTCAACTCTAGGTACAAGGCCCGGAATTTTTGGGAAGGGGGCCAGTTGATTAGATCGACACCAGTACGCAACTGGTATTTCGACCCCGAAAGGACGAAATGCAAAGTCGTAAAGGCAGACGAAATGCCGCTAAGCATTTCGCTGGGCATGCTAACGTTTCTTATTTTTTTATTGCCCACAAGGGGCTAAACATAGAGGGGACAAACAAGGACAGACAAAGGGATTAAGTCGATTACATTGGCCCCAGTGCATAACTGGTACTTAATTTATCGACTCCGAAAGGATGAAAGGCAAAGTCGACCTCGGCGGAATTTGAACTCAGAATGTAACGGCAGACGAAATACTGCTAAGCATTTCGCCCGGCGCGCTAACGTTTCTGTCAGCTCGCCGCCTTGGGTTTCTAGAGATATTAGAAACAGAATCGCGTGTGTGTGTGTGTGTGTGTGTGAGCGTGCGTGTGTATATGCGTGTGTGAACGTCTGGTCTTACAAACTCACTCACAAGATATTGGTCGGCGCGGGGCTAGAGTGAAAGACGCTTGTCCACGGTCCCGCTCAGATTGAACCCGAAACAACTTGGTTGCAATGCGAACTTTTTAGCCATTCACAAGCATACACATACATACTCACACAATGAAGACTAATATCGTTTATTTTTTTCTAATTTTGGTCAGTAATTTTGGGCACGGGAGAAGGTCGATTGCATCGACCCCAGTGCTCAATTGGTACTTATTCGATCGGTTTTCTTTTGCCGAACCGCTGATTTACAGGGACTTAAACACACCAATACCGGTTGTCAAGCTTTGGTGGTGGTGGTGGTGAGAACCAAAAAACACAAAGACACACACACATACACACACATATATATGTATATATATGTATGTATGTGTGTGTGTGTATATATATGTATACACGACGGGCATCTTTCAGCTTACGTCTAGCAAATCCACCTACAAGGCTTTGGTCGGCCTAAGGCTATTAGAAGAAGAGACTTGCCTAAAGTGTCAAGCAGTGAGACTGAACCTGGGGCCTTGTGGCTGGGAAGTAAACTTCTTATCAATCAGCCACACTTGCCTCTATGTCAATTCTTATCAATCCATCGCCATGTCAGAGATCGATCTGCTTCATAGATTAAACAATTATTAAAATTTTCAAGTAAATATGCGAGCTGTGTGTGTTTGTTTACACACACACACACACACATAATATACATACGCTCATGAGCGCACATGGGCTGAGATAAATAGGAATGATAAAACAAACAAGAGTAAAAATCTCGGTGTAAACAGATAGGTTAATATAAAGAAGTGCAGTGTGGGAGTGGGGAGAGAAAGAGAGAGAGAAAGAGTGAGTGATAGAAAGAGAGAGAAGGTGAGAGAGAAGGAGAGAAAAGAGAATGTGTAAGAGAGAGAGAGAGAGAGAGAGAGAGAGAGAGAGAGAGAGAGAGAAAAGAGGTAGAGAGAGATATATATAGTAAAGACAGATTGTGAATAAAAGAACGGGGACGAAGCTTAATTTTCAAAGTGCAGGGTAATAAGTGTGTGTGGAGTGTAATCTTTTAAGTGACGGTTCCAGTATCATGACTGCTCTCTAGACGCACATACGCATATAGACCACACACATGTACAAACATGTACACACATGTACACACATACACACACACGCGCACGCACACAAAGATTACCGTCCCCCTTCTGCTTTAATTTTTTTTGTCAATGTCACTCATTTCTGGTTTTCTTTATCCCCCCCCCAACTCGCTCTCTACCACCACCACACACGTCTCTTCCTTTTCTTCCTCACATCTCCATCACTCTTCCTCTCTCTTTCTCTCTCTCTGCCTGTCTCACTTACCCACTCACCTCCCCCCTCTCTCTAGCTCATTTACTAGTTCTTTGATAAAGGTTTTTCGTGTAAAAATCAGGTCACTCTAGCCTTATGTCACGCGTCCGCAGTTAGCGGGGGAGATGTAATTTATGTGACGTCCGACACGCGACTAGTGTTGTGGTAGTCCGTTCGTGGGTCACGTGCCGAACACCTGCTTAACTGAAAGTCCAGCTGACGTCATCTGACTGTAGTCTCAATCCTAGCTAGTTGCACAGATGGTTCAGATTTCAGAAATGAATAAATCCTTGATTGGTTTCCAAACTATATGAATGCTCACATGCAGTAATAGTTGTTTGTTGCGTATCACGTACGTATGTTATTTTACGTGTATGTGTGTATGTGTGTGTGTGTGTGTGTGTGTGTGTATGTATGTGTGTGAGTGTATGTGTGAGTTACCTCTATATTCTGATTTGTAAAAAATTCTATTGACATATTTGCAATTACCCCTGTGAAGAAAAACTTATATATTATATATCTGTATGTGTGTGTGTGTGTGTGTGTGTGTGTGTGTGCGCGTGTGTGGGTGTATGCATGTGAATATATATATATATGTGTGTGTGTGTGTGTGTGTATTATATAATATAATTAAATAATACGTATGTAATAGATATAGACATGTTCTTATATAAATTATATTATATATATATATATATCTATATATATATATATATATATATATATATATATATAT
>NC_068982.1:110761958-110762416 GCF_001194135.2 Octopus bimaculoides
ATATATATATATATATGTATATATGTATGTATGTATGCATGTATGTATGTGTTTGTCCCCACCAACGTCGCTTGAAAACCGATTTTGGTGTGTTTATGTCCCCATAACAAGCGGTTCGGCAAAAGAGACCGATAGAATAAGTACTAGGCTTACAAAGAGTAAGTCCGGGGGTCGATTTGCTCCAGCATGGTCGAAGTCAAATGAATAAAAGAATATATATAGATAGATACATGATAAATAGATGCATGATATATCGCTAACCACTACACACATTTTTCTCTCTCCTTGTTTTTCTCCTTGTTTCTGTGTTTCTTTCTGTGGAAGAGCGTAGGCTCGAAACGTTAAATACTTTTTCAATTCCCGAGCGTTATACTGATACATCTGTTTGTTTTCTACACCACCTGTCTTCGTCTGTTGTTTTTTGTGAATTCTCCATATATATATATATATATATATAT
>NC_068982.1:110762426-110773953 GCF_001194135.2 Octopus bimaculoides
CACACACACACACACACACACACACACACACACACACACACACACACACACACTCACACACACATATGTAATACCATTGTTAATTATAAGAAGCGCCAGTATTTAAATTTCATACGATGCTGCTGTTAAATATACCACTCTCAAATTTAATTCTCTACTAATGTTTTAGTTAAATATTTAGCTACTGTATTAGTTTAGATCACAACTACTTTAACCCAGCGTCTTTAATTTTATACAACGCCACAGTTTAATTTCAAAGTGTACTTTTGTTTTAACTTAATAATATGCTCATCGTTTTACTCAAGTATTGTACCCTGCTTTCATTTTAGGCCTTTGTGTTTATAAAATACTGCTTCACAATTTTACGCTGTTTTTACTTTATGTTATACCACAGTTTTAAGTAAACGCTACGCTAAACCACAATTTTAATACTCTACCCTATTTTAATCAAATATTATATCACATCGCGGTTTTAATTTTTATATTACACTAGTTTTAACTTAATACTTAATACAATATCACTGTTTCAATTCTATAATATTGTTTTATTCAAATATACAGCAGTCTTAATTAAATATATAACTATTGTTTAATTCCATAATTTACTTTAATATTTTTATAATTTTAATATTATATGAGATTTTTAGTTCTGTATTGTACCACTATTTAAATTTTAAAATTTCAACACTGTTATAATTTAAATCTAAACTATTTTAATTTGATATTATATAATTGTTTTAATTAAATACCACACCACTACAACTTTAATTTAATATTATGATATACAATATTTATTTAATATATAGCACAGTTTTCATTCCATACTATGCCTTTGAATTTTCAATGTTTATTCAGCTTAGAATTTAGATGTCTGTATGGACATGTATAATTAATTATACATACGCATATATGGCCCTATGTCTGATCTGTGCCTTGTACGAGTAGTCTAAAATACGCACATACAGAAACATACAGAAACATACTCACGAATAAAATGTACTCACACACCGACATACACCCACACAAAAACCTTCACAGAAATATATGTGCGTGTGAGTGTAAATATATGTTTACATATAAGCACAGACACAGACACACACACACACACACACACAGAGAAACACAAACACACACACACACATACACACACAGAAACACAACCACACACACACATATATGAATATATATATACATACATACACACACATATATAGATATATACATTATATATATATGTTTAAATATTAATATATACATATGCCTATGTGTGCATGCATGCGGGTGTGCACGTGTGTTTGTGTATGTGTGTGTGTATTTTCCTGTGTCTGCGTATATATGTCAGAGGTAATCTTGTCTTAAGATGAATTTTGTCTTCAATATATTCATAATTTGATCTATTCCACTTAATATGTATATATATATATATATATATATATATATATATATATATATATATATATATATATATATATATGTGTGTGTGTGTGTGTGTGTGTGTGTGTGTGTGTGTGTGTGTGTGTACGTGTGTATGTGTGAGTGTATGTATATAAGTGTATATCTATCCATATATGTATGTTACAATATGTATATGTATTTGTACACACACAGACACACACACACGCACGCACATATATCTCCATTTGGAACTAATTTTTCTCTTTTCATATTTTTATTTATAATTGCCTTTCTGAATCTCCGTTGTATCTGAATCCTCGTTGTATGTGTTAAGAGCATATATGAGAAAAGGGAGAAAACAGTCTTTCAAGAAGCGAGTTAAAGCTTTTTTTTTTCCTAATCCTCTAAAAAGGGCATCCATAATACAAACTTATCTACTCCGTCTTTTTTTTTTAAACATCACTGCGTTGTTTATCTTATATGAATATAGGTTGATCCATTATTCTACATTTTTCCCCGAGGTAACAATTTACTTTCTTTACTTCTTTTTCGCTTTCTGTCTGCATCGTGAGTTTTAAACTCACCTGGATGGTCAGCGTATATGAAAGCTTCCAGGTGCTTCGTTTCTTAAAGATTAGTTGTCACTAAGCCGTTAGTCGACAGCTGATTTTGATGGAGATTAAAGCAATTACACCCTCTGGTATCTATCTTTCTACATCCTATATTATACTTGTAGTCACTCAACACAGACACCCATTGTTGTGTTGCTGTTGATTTTTTTTTGCTTTTCGAACGAATGAAATATTTAGATAAGAACAGGAAATACTCGTCGTCAATGTTGTTGTATAGTGAACAGCATTTAGAAATGGTAATCCATGTGTTTAGGTTGCACCCGTGGATGAGTAAAAATAAGTTGTAAGTGGAAAATATTTCAGTTCATTCAGTGTGTTATAGTGTCGCCATTGGCAGAATTTATAGTAAGTCATAGAAATGATTTTTAGTTGTGACCCTTTACATTCTGAATTCAAATCCTCCAGCTATGCTTTGTATTCATCTAGAGTTGAAATAAAGTATTAATCAAGTAATAAAGTATTAATCAATTACTGGGGGGGGGGGTATATATATAATCGTTCATGTCCTTCTTCCTAGTTGGTGACCATTTACTAATGACCAATGCTAATAATCGATAGTATGTTGTATTGTTGCTTTATTGTATAACTCCGAGTCAATCCTGGTTAGGTAGATCTATGATGGAAACCATTATATCCTGATGTTTACGCTATCTAATATGCTTATGTTTTTAAGTTTGGTATACTTTGGTGAAAATTTGACTGTTATTTATAGCAGAACGTGCCACCAGAGGTTCTCGCTATGCCTACATTTTCTTAATGTTGTGTGTTTCACATGGATGCCTTATATCTTAGCGAGTTCCGCAAAGAATCAGTGTGACTGCGATGAGAATACTCTTTCATAGTTTCTTTGACACAACCGATCATGAAGTAGATTGATATATTTGCCTACTTAAGTAAGAGGTAAAAACGACAGAACAACAGATTAATGCTTCAAGATATCTAGCCACATCACTATGCATCTTGAGCTTAAATCCCGCCGTAGCGGACTTTATTTTCCACCGATAAAATAAATCGAATATAATCGAGTACTGAAACCATTTAATCGACTATGATTTACCCTGAAAGTGAAACCTCATGACTAAGATAAAAATGAATATTAAGTTGCTTATAAAATAATTTCACAGGAATAATAATTTCTTTTTGTTCTTCTTCTTCGTTCGGATTGCGTCAAGTGCGATGACAAATCTAACACATATCCATATTTTTGTGGCAATGTGCCATCATCATGGTTTCTAAAACTAATAAATGCTAAGGCTTGTCGTGATTGATAAGGTTTACATCCTCTTCTGTCCTTAAAGCGGAACACCAAACAGATTTGTTCAGGATTATCAGTTGTAGATTTATGCTTGAAGAAGAGACACCAGTGTCCGCCCACTAAATCGACCCCTCAACAACGTGACTTGTGCTTTATTTTACCTATACACCAAGAATAAAAAATAAGGTTGATTTCGGCGAAATATTCCAAGTATTTTGTTCACTACTCCGACGAAGCTGTTGAGCTATCACCAAATAGTGCTGAGGTCAAATACTGACTTGGTTAACATTTCATTTTCTTTTTAAATCGTTTGACAGCAGCTGTCATAATTAAGAGATTATACTAAACCCAGAATTTGCTTTCATTTGACAATGAATTTAAAAAGTAAATAAAATATGATTGTAAGTAAAAGTACAATTTTATATTTGACCTAGTTATTCTCTCTCAGAGTTAAAAATAGGCCAAGGTTTCAGTTACTAATTAAGGTATTGTAATAGAATGTTGTTATTGGTTCTAACATCTTGGTGATTGTAACTGTGATCACTTCATCTTTTTGTTTAAGTTCAATGTGCTCCAAACTATATAAGCTAATGTATTATATTTCTAAAGACAATACGATGTTATTTGAAGGAGATAGCTTTCCTTCTGCTGCTTGTGTAATATAGTTTAATGCAAGCTCTATCAACGATATGTGATCTACGATTTTTTTTTATGATGAATAATCCATAGAACTAAATCGACCTTTCCTGTTCTTATTTCTTTAATGATGTTTATTTATCAACTCTGAGGGAGCTTAAAGAAGATTTGGAAGTTAGAACGTTAAAAAAAATGTAGCTAAAACACGCAAAGCAGTCCGGCGCTATACGTTTTCTGTATACACCAACTGATCTATGATTTCAAAAATAGATACGATACCTGTGGGATGTGGTGAGGTAACAGGCAAATATGCAAATATATCTGTCGCAGTACTTCACTGGTATGTAATTTATCGAATTTAAGGACGGTAATCTTTGCTGGATCGGAACTCAGAAGTAAACGGACGAAGCTAAATACTCGCAAGATATTTCGTCCCTCGCTCTACCATTTCTGCCAATCCACTATCCTATTGGCCTTTGATTAATATTGGTTTCAAATTGGCACTAGACCAATTTGTTCGAGGGAGGGGATAAGTTGATTACCTCGACATCAGTTTTCAATTGGTATTTATTTTATCGACCCCAAAAAATGAAAGGTAAAATCGACCTCGGCAGAATTAGAGCTCAGAAGGTAAAGACGGACAAAATGCCGCTAATAATTTTGTCGGGGGTGCTAACGATTCTGTTAGCTCGCTGCCTTGCCTTTGATTAATATCAAAACCATAACTCCTGTAACCCAATTGAACTACTGTTATGTTTACGATTTTAGGATTAAATCTTTCAGTCAGGGAAGGAGGAACGGAGAATACAACAGTTGCTGATGCCCTAAGACTAGTGACATTGACCATTGAAGCAACCAATGACAGCATAGTATCTGCAGGTTAATGTCTGCAGGAAAAAAATATTAAAAAAAGCATAGACGGGGAGGGGATGAGATGGTTGGGTGCAACAGGAGACATAGACATGGGAAAGTTTTATCTACGGTTTTAGGAATAAACTTGTATTTTAGTCATGATTTTAGGATTACACTAGAAGAATAGTAAAGATTTCGTAACTGGAAACCATAAAAATTCTGTTTGCTAAAGTAATCTCAAGCATTCGTACATAGAAATAACGCGAAATAACTTTGAAAGAAAATAAAGCAGGAAATATTTTAAGAATGATAAAAATTGGCAAAAATAGAGAAAAAAAGAGAAAAACTGATTAAATCCTAAGAAACTATTCTTTTACAGTGGCAGTAATAGCTATAGAATTTAGTTTCAGAAGTGCGTTTTGTGAAGATTAATGAAAAATAGAAAACGATTCAATAAGACATTTAATGATTATTCGCCGAGAAAATAATTATATATACTTAATAGATAAAATATGTCGAGTAATAAATAATGCTAATAATTTCATGACCAAAATGGTGGAATAGCAAATATTTTGTGTCTGAAATTAGAAAATGCTTCTATATATTAGCAAAGTATGAAGGTTTTTGAGTTCTTTTTTCACTGTCTACATATTGAAATGGTTCGCTGAAAGTTAAAAATTACAGACCAGAGTACTCATATATATATGCGCACATTCATATATACACACACATCTATATACACGCTGACATACTCTCACACATATAGTTACACTCGCAAATTTATGCACTCATGCTTACAAACATACACGCCTGCAAGCTTACATCTGTACAAAATCATATACAGATAAATATGCACCCAAACGCATGCGCACATGCCCATATTCTCATAAACATACACACGTACACACAAAAACGGACATAACTAACACATATACCCACAAACACACCCACACACAGCATACATATAAAAGATGATTTTAAAGCTAAAATTTACGATTCCTATTAACTAAACTATGTGGGGTTTAAATTGTATCCAGCAATCTCCAAAATATTAGTTTAGGTCTTCTACAAATGTTTTCCAGAGAACTACCAGACTACAATTCACCTGCACCAAAGTATTCCTGGAATTAATTTTGTTCAGAATTCTTGGAAAATCTAATCCCTGAATTTTCAATTCCAGCAGGGTCTCGTTAAATCTGGAGATATGCAAAAATACTATTCCCAGAAATTATATCCTCCAAGGCACAGAAAATATTTAACGAAACGCTAAAGAGGTTAAAACGTTTTATGGATGATTACAAGAAGAATATAAACAAACAATTTTCTTTTGCCGAAAAATAACAAAACAAAAAATCCCACTCGCCTGCACTAAATCTTAAAAAATGTAGAATCTTAAGTAACCAGTGGTAGATCAGATCAACAAAATCTATTTAATGAAGTTGGTAAATTTGGATAAGATTTTTTACCGTGGTGAGAAAAGAATTCTTCTCGACATGGCATTACGAACTGATCCGAATGTACGAATAACGTTGAATTGAATGAAGTATTCTAATTGAAGAAATAAAAACATTCTCATTTACTTCCTCCGTTGAACCGAAACATTAAGTAAATAAATCATTTTTTAAATAACTATCGAGAAAGGCCATATAAAGTGTAAAGAAAAATAACAAAAGATGAATATATAAAATACATTGATGGAGTAAAATTTCACAGTAAATATTTTTTAAATGTTTGAGCAATTACATTAGTTTACTGTGGATTGTAAGAATGTGTAATCATTGCAATATCAATAATGTAAGAGGCAAAGATGGAAGATACTGCATAAGTCCTTTGCGTAGGTTATTAATAGGAAATGTCATCAAACCATTTAAAACTTAAAACAAACACTTTTATCAACTATAACGACTGACTGTTCATCTGGTTCTTACCAATCAAACATCAGACACTTTTAAGTTTTCATTCTAATAAGATTAGTTTTATTTGAAGTTCTAATAATACTTTTATTATTATACCCAACTTGCTCTATAAACTTCGAATTAAATCTATTATTACAGTTGCATCTCTGATACACATTATCATGAATTTGTTTTAGTGTTTTGCATTAATGATCTAAATGGATGAGGCAATCTATCTTCTTACTATATGTATTTAGGTGCATCACTGTCTACGTGGACTACATTTCTAATGTGTATGATGAGAACGTTGGTCTTCATAAGATATTTAAGTAGGAAAATGAGAGGAGGAGTAAAGCTTCTCAAGTATTTTGTAATGTTAGAGAAGACAGAGGTTGTTATATGCAGGAGAGAGTTAATCGGAAAAAAATGTCGCTTGTCGGATGAGTGGACGTAATCGAATACTTTTTATTGCGATAAATTGATGTATTTAAGTTCAGTTTAATGCGATACATTGCAAAACTCAGATTTCCACGAGAGTATAAAAGAAGTATTGAAGAGGATGGCCAGAGCTTATATTAGGAATATCCATGATATAGAAGGAAATAATACGGCATGAACTTGGACACTCCATGGACCCTGTATATCTCGCAAGATTATACACCTGCCCCTGGAAAAGCTTCTCTTCAAGGCGTAGGCAATCACCCATGCTTGAAATGTCTCGTTTCCACACCACCGATGTTGTCCAAGCGAAAAGCAAGAATCAGGTACAGTTTGGCACCAGTGTCTTCACAGGTGCTACTGTCAGAAAGTAAAGAGTCGGACAGGTATCACAAGATATCCCATCTGATGCTGCTACCAGCCAATTCTTTGCTTTGGACTGGTTTTTAGTTTATCGAAATCGAAAGGATTTGAACTCAAAGCCCAAATATCGCAAGCTGTTGTATCCGACACTGATAACTCTGCAAATTCGCCTCTCTTTATTATCTTTCAATGTTCAAGAATTAATTCGAATGCAGGACATATTAGAAAATTAAAATTTTAAATTCCCCAGCAACAGAAGTAAAAATAGCTCTCTGTTCAATGTGTAACGAAGCCAAATAAAGCAGACAACTCTATGGAATAGAGATACTGAGATTTATTTAAAATAAACTCTACACGTTTTATTCATAATATAAACGTTTCTATTTTTGAATAGCAATATTATTTATCGTATATTTTAATCTGCAATTCTCAGGAATAGAATATGAATACCAAGAAGATCAATCTTTGAAGGCTTTTGGGTGTAGATGTAAAACTAGACGGTAAAGCAAATGAAAATCATTGAATCAGTTTTACTCGGTGTGTTACCTTTTCATTACATTTACATCTCCTTTGGATCAATGATATTTTCAATATCAGTTGGTAACTGAAATATAGGTGTTTCGGAACGTTTTCTGAAATAAAATCACATAGTTAATGATCTGAGGAAATCTACGATGTTTGCAGAAAACGTACAATATTTTACACAAAATAGTAAGTATTAACATACATGCATGCATTTACTTAGACGTACATACAAATACAGACATATGTGAATACATAAGTACTTGCATGCAAACACACATAAAAAGCAACAAGGTCAGACAATGTCAAGAAATAGCACAGGAATAAGATCAGTCCAGATAACGTCTGAATGCCACATAATATCATCCTGATATCATTTGAATACGAATGAAACAAAAAATAAACATGAAGAAAACATTTTCTGATGATAGATTTGAAATAACATTGGTTATTTTCAGAATATGATGACTTCTGAGGAAAACTTAAGGTAGAATTTTAGGGATGAAATAACCATTGATAATTATGCAAAAATATTTTTATCACAAAAGCTTCTGGGATAAAACACCAATGTAAAAGATATGGCTTTACCACTCAGCAAAGAGATAACCACTTCTAAATACTCACCAATAAATAATCCAGTCTGTCTATGCGTTACGCGTTATCGACCCAAGCAATATGTGCAAATGTCTTTGTAAAGTGAAAGCATAACATACTACATGTTATGAATTTTATATTGAATGCTGATAGTTGTAAATAAGGAATTATTTGTAGTAACTTCCTTGTCAGATGGGTTGAGTTACCTGAACTGAAACCTAAAGGAGGAACACGGGTATTCCACGAGTAAGAAGATTCCGACCTTATAGATAAGGATAATATTATCTCATCCAATTAATTGATGTAATTGATTAATTACAAACATATAGAAACATATATCTTTATCATCTAAGAACAGGAGATAGCTGCTAATTACTTAATGAATCAAAGGTGAATGTAAGAATTCTTTATATTGTCGAGTTCGGATAAAAAAAAGAAAGCAACATTTGGGTTCACCTTAGTGAAACAATAATCTACTGCAACATATGCGCATGTATGAATTTATAGTGATTTATATCCAATTTATTGTTTTGTTAGACATTCTAGGGTAACAATTATTAAGCTACATAAACCACACCAGCCTCACCCAGATATCTTTATAATCAAGGGTAGAAATCTTTAAGAGGGTTATGGGCTTTCTCATTTTACAGTCAGTAATATTTTATGTTCGTATAAAATCGTTGCCGAAGACTACGTTTTTGAATTAATGTCTGACTAAGATGTTTGTCAAGTCATTTCTTTCATTGGTTATTTTCAGAGACACTGGAAATCATTGTATGAAGTAAAAGTAAAATGCGACGGTAGTAAGAACGATAGGGAGTCAGGAGGAGATAAGTACAGTACAGTTCTATATTTAGGAGATGAGGAACTATGTACATTATTTATATTATTTACATTCGACGGATATTTGTCCTCATCTTGTTTGTTGTTTACACAACGTTTCGGCTGATATACCCTCCAACCTTCTTCAGGTGTTTTGGGGGAAATTTCGAACCTGCGTTCTCATTCCTAAGGTATTTTTCCATGTTATTATTATTATTATTATTATTAGTATTATTATTATTATTATTATTATTATTAACAATAACAATAATAATAATAATAATAATAATAATAATAATAATAATAATAATAATAATAATAATAACAACATCGAAAAATACCTTAGGAATGAGAACTCAGGTTCGAAATTTCCCCAAGACACCGGAAGAAGGCTGGAGGGTATATCAGCCGAAACGTTGTGTAAACAACAAACAAGATGAGGACAAATATCTGTCGAATGTAAGTAATGTAAATAATGTAAATAATGAGATTAGTACAGGTTCACCACAAGATACTGCTGCATGGAAAAATGCTGTTAGTATGATGTTAGTGGCGTCTCTGCACACTCATAAACTTTTCCAATGATCAATATTAAACTCAGTTGTTTGCGACTACACATCATATTTGTGGTTACTTGAGTTGTGCAAAATGGTGTAAATTATGAATTTATCTTCCATATTAGCTAACAATAATTATCTTCGGCACATTGTCGGTCTCCAAAAGTATTTAGTACTTTTGCACTAAATACTTCAATCAAGATTTTGACAACACAGTTATTGATATTTAGCTTTTATTTTTGAGTCTGGACTCAGATGAGTCTGGACTCAGATGAGTCTGGACTCAAAAATAAAAGGTTGTTAAGTGGGCTCTGTGCATGCATCAGTGTCATGAGTGATAGTGTCTCTGCAGAAATTCGATATCCGTGAGGGCCTTTGTCCTTACGTTATTGATGATCTTACTGGTTTATTCAATCTTTGTACGACTCTAGTGCTCTTTGACAAGGATGTAATGACTACAAAACATTTGAAGAACTAATTACTATCTCCATATCAAACTTGGTTGATGCATTTTTTTTCTAAACTCACCTTGAATACCGTCTGAATGCTCATTCAACTCCTACTTTAATCTATGAAGTCGAGAAGTTATGGAACCTTTCCGTCACGTTACCACATCCAGTGATCGGAAGTAATTTACGATTAGAGAAATAATGTATTGCTTATTTAAGAGTGTTTTGTAATTGCCGTCACAATAGTTTCAGGTGTCAACAAGCGTGCATTTTTGATTTTTTGTGAAGTCACTTATTTTATATCTGAAATTCTCATAAAAAATTATTTTAGAATTCACCTTGCTGTTATAAACATATAGATTCAATCCATTCGTTGCTAATGTTGCAAAAAAAAAAATCAAGAAATTAGTTAAATTTCAAGAGAAAAAACCCCCCAAAATATTCTTTGTTAGCATCAAA
Source organism: Octopus bimaculoides (assembly GCF_001194135.2). Taxonomy (NCBI): domain Eukaryota; kingdom Metazoa; phylum Mollusca; class Cephalopoda; order Octopoda; family Octopodidae; genus Octopus; species Octopus bimaculoides. The sequence continues at coordinate 110,773,296 of NC_068982.1, forward strand.
AGAAGAATTCGATGTATGTATAAAACTGATCAGTTCAAGACTTAAGAATGCAATTTACATACGAATTTATTGTCGAAACAGCGCGTTCCTATTTTGGTTGCCCTTTTTTTGTGTCTATACTTTCCAAAACATTTCACTAAAATTAAAATTGAAAAAAATATTTTTACAGAAAGAAGTGAACCCAAATATGACACTTGCTACTGTGTGATAAGATGATGAGAATGAATTTGTTTTGTTGCCAAATCAAAGAAACCCCATTAATTTCCCTGTCGGCTTTAATTTTTCTCTCACTCTCTAACTGAATAAACCACGCGTATACAAAATATAAAATTCTTGAGTTTCAAAAATTTAATATCTTTATTGATGTCATTAAATGACGTTCTTGGAAAACATTCTTCTTGCAGAGAAGTTTGAAATTATGAAGTGTGCAATAAAATACACGCCTGAATTGAAAACTATTGGAATTATTAAATCAATAGTGAATAATGCATGATGATAATCAATAATGAATTAAAACAACTACTTAAAAGTAGTAAATAATTTTAAAATATAATTTAAGCCTTTGAAAAGGTAACTTCAATCATCTTATCGAATGATTCAAGTACAATGAAAATATGAATGCATGTGTGCATCTCTCTCTCTCTCTCTCTCTCTCTCT
>NC_068982.1:110774941-110775941 GCF_001194135.2 Octopus bimaculoides
CACCTACATGAACTTCTAACTTGTTGTCTCTTGAGGTCTCTGGGTGAGACTTGGATCCAACTTGTACAAATGCAAAACAAAAGTCAAACATAAAATAATAATAATAATAATAATAATAATAATAATAATAATAATAATAATAATAAATGCCCTGGGGCAGTACCAAGCAGTGGCTCTAAATGCCCTGATACAGTACCAGGCAGTGGCTCTCATGGCTTCTGATCTTAACTGATTAGAAGTGTTATCATGTACATTGTTTTGTCTTGATATAAAAGATGGGTTACAGCAAATATTCTGCTCAATACCACAGATTTGCTTGTCAGTTGCTTGACCTTAATCAGTTGAGCATGTCCCTTAGTGGCTGGCGATATATGCATCTCTGATCACGAGTGGGGGAGCATCATAGTCATGTGTTGAGAGGAATTCTTTGGAAGTTTGGATAATTCACCTTTGGAAATATGGGTGTCTTGTTCATCATCCTTAAAAAAACCCTTATTCAGGGACTTTTTGAGTGGGATAGGCTACTCGACCTGAAGAAAATTCTAGCTGGGCCTTACCTGCAAGGTCATCCGCTGTTTATCTTGATATGAGATCACTATGTCGCGCACACATGGTTGTGATGGATGTGCCTGGTGTACCCTTATCAGACGGGTAGTCATGATAGGTATACTGGGCTTCGTATATTTTACCCCAGTATCACTTTGATGGCATGCACTGATCTCTCACTCAATAATAATAATGATAATAATAAATATTCGCACATGCCTCATTGAATTTGGAAGAGGTGGACCTCAATTGAGTTGATCTCAGTACTTTAACTAGCATTATGTTTTACCAACTCTGGCTGAAAGGCAGTGTTAAACTCGGTGGAATTTGAGCCCAGAAGGAAAAAATGACGGAATTAAATGCTGGAAGTTCGACACTCATGGTTAATCCCAGCCTTGTTGTTATTATTAATGTTTTTATTGTTTTTGTAGTTATCCTCCTCCTCCTCCTCCTC
>NC_068982.1:110776014-110779543 GCF_001194135.2 Octopus bimaculoides
TCTGCTATTAAAGCACACTTATATGTATTAGGGGCTGTGATCCGATTCTTCTTCTAAAACATGTCAATATATCTCCTTTTTTCTCTCTCCTTTTCTCTCTCTCCTTGTTTCTCTCCTTATTTCTTTCTGTGTTCCTTTCTGTTGAAGAGCGTAGGCTCGAAACGTTAAAGACTTTCTCTATTCCCGAGCGCTATACTAATACATCCATTTGTTGGTTACACCACCTGTCTTCGTCTGTTGATTTTTCGTGAATTCTCCCATATATATATATATATATATATATAAACTAACCCAGAAGACCTATAGTAAATTAGAATGCCAATAAAGAGTCAATAAAGGAGCGTGTGAAAAATTCATTGAACTGCTAGAAATAATGACTGCATCTTCCTCAGTTAAAAAGAAAGGAAGGGACACTTTAGATAATGTAGTACCATATATTCCTAAAATAACGAGATGGTCACAGCTAAAATATCTTTGATCATAGGTCTGCTCAATCAGGATTGACCAGAGGCTAAAATATCTACAAAAGACAGCGAGATCTATCAGGATTCAGATCCATACAACTGATCATTTGATGTGCTTGCTTGTTTCTTAGACAAATGTGAAAGAATGTCTGAAGTCTTTGATATCAACTGAACTGTAAAACTAGATTGATTTGTGGAACTTAACCCGTTCATGAGCTTAACCAATCTTCTTGATTTCAGGAACTTAACCAATCTTGTTTATACAACTGTTCTATCCACTCTATTCATCACACGATAAAGTCTGTCAGAGTTTTGATGTAAAGTGGTGTAACGAAAGATGGCCGTATTTGTGATCTGAAAAAAACTTTCTTTGTCAACTATTACTCATTGTATATCCAGGAACTAATAGACCACATAATAAATATTTATAGATACCTTGGCAAAGTTTTTATTAAAAAAGATAAAAAAACACACACAAATTCTGTTCTTTCATCTTTATAAATGGCTCTTAGGTAACTTTAACTATCTGAAGTCCACTGTTTTGTTAATTAGATATTCTGGTCACGTCTACATGCATAAACACACTTAGAGAGATATGTGTGTGTGTGTGTGTGTGTGTGTGTGTGTGTGCTTGCGTGTGTGTCTATGTGTATGTGTACATATACTTATGAGAAAGTGCAAGCATTTGTTTCTACGTACATATATGCATACATATAAAAGTTTTTTGGGATAAATTTGTTGGCTCATTTCTGGTATTTATATCGAGGTATTACTAGTTTATACTTTTAGATCCAATTGCAGAATTGACGAAAACGAAGAAACGGTGATAAATATTGCCTATTTTGTAAGTATATTTCTTTAGAGAAAAAAAAGCGCGTGCGATGGCATTTGAAAACATAAACCATAAACCATAGAAGATAAAACGTAAAACATCTTTGAAAAAAAATGGAAAAAATGTCTAAAATGGCATAATTTATACAAAAATCCATCTTTCCGTCGTAGTATAATAATAATTCGATCAATAGTGAATACAATTCAGTAAAGTAATAGAAGTGTGCATTTACGAACATTGGTCAAGGTTAAATATACTGATTCTATGAAATATAAATAAATGGTGCGGGTTGGTAAAACCGGCAGAGCGTCGGACATAAACACCAACCTCTCAAAAAAAAAAAAAAAAAAAAAGCACGTGTGGTTGCGTTTGTAAGTTCATATAACTCGCAAGTATATTTTGCTTTAAATCCTTTCCAGGTCGATAGAATGAGTACTGGATGTCTTTGTGATCGACTATACCCTACATGGAAATGCTCTGGAATGATTACTATGTGAAGAATAAAATCAGTAAAAGAATGAAAGAATACTTATCCTATAAAAGATTTTCGAATGTTGCAAAACATTAATACATTCTTGATACACAAAAGAGTTAAGATGGTCAAGACTGGAACATCGGTCAAAGGATGAAAAGCCAAGACACGAAGTCAACAAAGAAAGTTCCACGAATAACGAATATGAGTTTCCCACCTATCGTTTGACACAGCAACAATATTAATCAGGATTAATATTCAGGTAACAAAACAATATGATAACGATACGACAAAGGAGCCTCTACCCGATTGTTCGACCTGCTAGAAATAACCTCAATATTGCCCTCAAACCGTACCCTACTATCTTAAGAATACAATGGCTAATGTAATTCTAGATGAATTATATCTGAATAAAAGATAAAATGGTCTCAGCAGGAGAAACCGTTAGATGCATCAAGGATAACCTGATGCTAAACAATAAGGTAGTAGCATCAACAATAACAATAACAATAACAGTAACCATCATAATATATTATTGCTACCATCGTCATTATCTTTTTCTGCTTCTACTTAATACTATCAAAGAATAGTTTAATTTGTTTTAAATAGATTTTCATTACTCTGAACATTTTAGTATTTTCACTAGTTTATTATTATTAATTGATTGAAAGGAGTGAGTTAAACTGGACATAATGTTGGAAATTTTTCTGAAATTTCAATGGAAACAAAGAATGGAGGAGAATTAAACAGGTAATAATGTATAAATAATGTAAAAGGTATTGTATAGCCGTATTGTATTGTATATATATATATATATATATATACATATATAATCATAAATATATAGGGATTGACAGTAACCTGCTTCTCCAACATACTGAGAATTCAGAAATAGCAGTCAAAGAACTACTGATTTCAAAACTACAAATTATTACTCCAGATTGATAGCGATATTTTTGATACACACAGAACAAAAAACAGTAGAGAAGAGTAAAAAACCCACCTGCCTTTAGGTGGTTTTTTTACTCTTCTCTACTGTTTTTTGTTCTGTGTGTATCAAAAATATCGCTATCAATCTGGAGTAATAATTTGTAGTTTTGAAATCAGTAGTTCTTTGACTGCTATTTCTGAATTCTCAGTATGTTGGAGAAGCAGGTTACTGTCAATCCCTATATATTTATGATTATAAATGTTTTTTACCGAAAAGGTTTTTTCATACTGAGCTACCCGGCAAAATTGTTAATTATTAATTTTATTACTAATTGACGATTCCCTGCCCTGCATATCTATATTTTATATATACATATATATGTGTACTGATAATTAGCATAGTTAATAACGAAACGTTGGTAAATGATTATATGCAGGGCATGTAAGTAGTATTACTGCTATTTTGCGAATCAGTTAGAAGTTTTTGAACTCTTAGAAAGTCTACTCTGATGCACCAATTACACTAGTCCTGCCTGATATGTCTGATATAACTGATATATCATGTAACTATAAAGTGTCACTAAATATATATGTAAGTTCATATAACTCGCAAGTATATTTTGCTTTAAATCCTTTCCAGGTCGATAGAATGAGTACTTGTCTCCGTATTCTTTCTGTTGAAGAGCGTAGCTCGAAACGTCAAAGACTTTCCGTATTCCCGAGCGTCATGCTAATATATACTTTTGTTATTTACACCACCTGTCCTCGTCTGTTGTTATTATTTGTATATTCTCCCATATATATATATATATATATATATATATATATATA
>NC_068982.1:110779674-110786675 GCF_001194135.2 Octopus bimaculoides
TGTGTGTGTGTGTGTGTGTGTGTGTGTGTGTGTGTGTGTGTGTGTCTATGTGTGTGTGGTTGGGCGGTTGTATGATTACTGGTTATTAGTGCTAAATTTTCATAATGGAAACCAAACCATGTTTGTGAATAATGGACTTGGAGAAAAATTTTGACCATCTAGGGCAGCATATGATGACCAACAGAGCTGTTAATTGTAAGCTAGAAATATGTTCACAGAATTCCGATAAATATTACTTCGAAAGTGATGATGTCTTATACCAGTGATATAATCGACTTTCTCCCAGACTTATCTAAATATCAATAGCAGAAAGGTTCAGGTTTATGAAAGTAATTACCAGTTGCCAAGATAATAATTATCATTTATCAAGATAGTAAATATATATCTGATGGTAAATATATCTCTGCATAACAGAAGAAGAAATGCTCCGAATAATATGAGAATTCAACCGTTATCAACCAAAAAAGACTAGAAATAATTCACAGTTTAGTTCAATGTTAATGTACTTTTCGACATTCCCAAGCAATATTTTTACACGAAACCATTGATAAGGCACAACGCAGCTATGATTTATATTCAATATAAATTATTTGAGATATCATAACACGTATCTTATCCTTTGTAATCATGCTTGGTAGTGAGTATGCAATATTCCTTCATTTCTTCATATGTTATACGACTTATTTCTCTAATTCACAACCAATCGCTTTCTAGATTAAACCAGCTGTATAAATGTTCTCCGAAAAAGATCTATGATAAAAGCCATAATTATTCCTTCTTATTGTGTAACTAGAACAACTTTATCCAGTATGGCCATCGTTTTTCAAAGGCAGCAGGTAGTGATTTGAAGGTTTGAAAGTATACAGCATTTATGCAGAAGCACTCGCAGATATTTGAAAATACAAACGTGTAGATGTCTGAACATATAAGGTGCCATATTTACAGCCGAAGAGCCAGCAGATCGCCTTCCATCAGTGACACTGAAAAGTAATCATGGACAATACATCAAATGCTGAATGACCTTAGTTGACCTAACTGCAAATAGGTACAAAGGTAATTTACCAACTATACCGCTCAACCACGAAGCACCATTTGCGTATCCAGCATTTAATCTAACTTTCCAGCGTTCTCTTGCTCAGGGAGCATCTAAATGGTCGCTTTTCCAGCTAGAATTATAAACTCAGCCTTTTACAACACACAGTACTGCTTAAAGATGAGGTTATATTACATAATATGATGGCAACGACAGTGACTGCAGCATGACGTTCAAGAAATGATGATGACGATGATCGATAAGTTGATATACTTACATACACAAGAAAAAATACAGATGACGCATGTACAAACACACACACACGTACACACACACACACACACACACACACACACACACACACACACACACACACACACACACACACACACACACACACACACACACACAACACACACACAACTAGGTTAAGGAATGAATCCTTTGTGTTTTTGTGTGTGCAACAATGTGCGGTTTTAATCAAAATTGTCTCTAGAAAGTCTCCGGTGGCATACGTTAAGTAAAATTGCTTTAACGGGGAGATTGAAACCCGTTCATGTTTTGTATTAGGAAACCTTGAACCAAGTTTTCCAGCGGCCCAATGAGAAGAACAAGCAATGAAAAGTTGGGGAGGGGGGGGGTCAATAGACATAAAATTTTCAGTATAATGTTGAAAAGAAAAAAATAGTAAGCTATATACAGCAACAATTGCAACACAAACAATAAATAACAATATTGTTTTATCTACAGTTGTTTGTAGCGTATGTACTTTGAATCTAAAGCTCTAAAGCTACCATATTGGTAAGATTGTGCCAAAACAAGAGACTGGCTTCTTGTTCAAAGTGGCCACATTTAAAACTAAAGGCTTTGGTAACATAAGTGGGCATTAAGTGAAACTAAAATCAATAAAAAAATCAAAGTGTAGTGTATGTATATAGTACTAATTGTATACCAAACATCATGCCGAAGCCATAAATTTAGGAAACAAAATGATTGCATTTAGCTGTATTACACATCAAACTACATACTGAAACTATAATTTGAAGACGTAAAGTATGTTGCAGTAATATAACTACGTTCTGCATACTGAATCAAAGATGGTATTTACTAGCAGTAATACAAATTCTACCAACTAAAATACAGGGATCTAACGTACTTTATATATTACCCACGTATTACACACTGAAGCTCATCTCATAAATAATTACAATTTATGATTCCTAACAAATACACACAAGCTAACACATATTTTGGTACTAGGGGATATCATTGATTAAACCGACCTATGCCCAATATTTTGTTTCTTTAATCACTTGCAGTATGAAATGCAAAATTATCCTCAGTGGAATTTGAACTCGAACCTAAAGAGACATAACTCAGTACCGTCATTCAAAGAGAAAAATCAATTTGGATAACCTAGTATCAAAACTCAGGGAAACATTTAAGTATAAAGAAGTATACTAGAAAGTCATGTATAACCGTAGACACCATTACGAAATTTGGGATCAAAAACTATAAGGCATAACGAAAAATACGACACCGTAAAATGATTTTAGATGTATTGTGTACGTAGTATTTAGCTAATATATGTATTTAGCAATATGGGTATATTGCTTTTTCATTTCTTCTATCAAGTACGAATTGCACTTGCATCGAGCGCTAAGAGAAATTGTGTGACATTTTCTTATCATCATATCCTCTAACGCTAATAACAGTTGTTCCTCAGAGGAGTACTGCAGCCATTACAATTCACATCCTAATCCATCTTTGAAAAACATCTATCTTTACAAGCAACATTTAGAAGACTCGTACAGCAGCCATAGTTTCACGGTTGAATAAGCATAGAAGATACCAGTTACTTATGTATACCACATTGCTGCAGAACTCGTAATCCTAAGCAAAAAATCTAATTCGGATGTCGATAGCCCGAGCAGAGTTGTGCAGTTTAAAGCCATACTCGAAGATATTGCATACTACTTCAATATATGTATTGTATTAAATATAGGTTGACAAATAAACGTAGTTCCACTAGACGTGACCGAGTATCTAATAAAGAATTATTTGCACTCCAACAGACAGTACGAGGGAGAACGAAGACAACTACTATTAGTATATCAAGAATTCCCCACAGAATGTTGAACACAATATATGGAGTAATAGTATAATGGCATAATTATATCATTAGAAAAATTAAGCATGCTCTTAGGATGACACTAATTTTCAGTGTAGTATGGTAAAAAATCTTCCAAATGTTGATAGACTACAAAGAGACGTGGCTAACCAAGGTTAAATGAAATATACAAGAAAAACTTATAGATTAGTGTAAAATAAAGAATACACACACACATACATGCACATGCACAGACACACGCACGCGCGTGCGCATACATATGTATGTGTGTACGTATGTATATATGCATGTGTATGAGAAATATGAGGCTCGAGGGAAAAATAAGCTTTGAGAATTAACAGTCATTCAGACAGAAAATCTTGGTGAAGTCTTAACGAATCAGACGATTTGAAGATGAGAAAACTTGTTCAGAGACAACGAACTATTTGAAAGAAATGAGAACGCAAAACCGGAAATTAAAAATACATTATAAACGCAGGAACAAAATAAAAAAAAAGAAGAATACAAAAGAAAGATGTCTGCCAACAATAATAGAAATACTCGAAAGAAAGTTTTAGTGTAAAACAGAACCAAGAGACTACAGAAACAACAATAGTGAAGTCCATTATCAACGAATGCAGCTATAAACGTTTAGAATGAAAATATCTTGACAAGGTTTTATATGATCATCGAATACGTAACTATATTTACTGAGAAAATATATAATCTGCAAATTAGACAAAAACAGATAAGTGGTACCAACATTCATGAAATAATATCTAGATATCATTATGAAAAATTGATGTCTTAAAAATGTCTCCTCGTCGAATTATTTAGAAAACAAAAACAAGAAAGGCTCACAGGTGCGGCAAACGACCATAATTATAAGAGTATCTCGAACAAAATGCCTCACGGTATCTGTTCCAGTTCTTTATGTTCCCAGATCAAATGTCGCCTAGAGTAACTTTGCGTTTCATCCTTCCTAGATCGATAAAATAATGTACTAATCCAGGGTGGTTATTTGGCGAAATTGTTAGAAATTTGTAGAATTTTGTTTTGATTCTTCAAGTTTTGAGTATCATAGCAAACTTGTCCGTATCCACCCGATATAATGGTGTATTATAGCAAACAAATATATAAGTAAAAACACCGGTAGGGAGGCAATAGCAACAAATTTTGTATTTTGTCCTGAGGGTTGTGATTGGCAGAATCGGTAGAATGCCGGACAAAAATTCTTTGCGTTATTTATTCTAGTCCTTTATGTCCTTAGTTCAAATTATGCCGAAGCCAACATTAAGACGATAAAAATAAACAACCATGGACTAGATTTAATCAAGCAAGCCCCTCTTCCAAAATTTCAGGGATCACTAGACGAGGGTCAACGTCCCTACTAATGTCCCTGTATTTTTCTCACCATATACTGCAGTACCTTCTTGTAGATCGATACATGGCGGATCTGTTCCGGTTACGGCATCACCTAGTCCATAACTTTAAAGACTAGGAGCAAGTCGACGTTTAATTAGTACATCTCTCGAGTTACCTGTGCTACAAAATTGCTATAGTAAGGGCTATGGATTGACAGAATCGTTGGAGCGTCAGACAAATGTTTGTTTCAGTTTTTTATGCCATGGGTACAAATCCCGCTAAGTTTAATTTTGCCCATCATCCATTTGAGGGTTGATAAAATAAAATACTCGTCAAGCACAGAGGTGGATATGGATTTTGTATCTATGTAAGGAAATATTTTTGGAAATATCAATATCTTTTCATTTGTCAAAGTGTAAACGCTTTCTCTAGCTGTTGTATTGTATTAATTTTGTTTTATTTTCCTTCTTGAGTTATTGTTTGCAAGTATTTTCTTTTCTATGGGAGTGTAATATGTGCACCGTTTCTTGCTCCTCCAGAAATCATGTTAAATTGTTAGTTAACAACTATTGAAAATTAAACCCTATGTCTAAAACCTTACATCTACCCCAGTGTGACCAGTGTGGTACAGCCATCGAGGACAAGCACGCACACACACACACACACACACACACACACACACACACACACACGTTTATAGTTATGGTTATGTTTCATACAGTGCTGCTTCCTGAGTTAGGGGAAAGTTAAGCCGACTCTGACAGATTGCAAAATTTATGTTGATGAGTCAAGCAGCCCATTAACAATAGCGACCTCCCTTATTTATGAGCTATTTAATAAAATAGCTTACAACCTCATTCCCTCTCCACCTCCATCAACTCAACCAAAAATGGCAAGGATTAATTGAAATATATACTTATAAAATACAAAATAAAAATATATAAGAGCAAATTGAAAAAGAGAAATAAAAATGAAATTGTAAGAATTTTCGTGTTTCTTATTCATGTTTTATTTTGCCTTGTTGTGGTTGTTGTTTTTCTGAAGCTTTTCCTTATTATACTTTGCATTGCTCCTGTCTTGTATTTTTCTGCTCTATTTTGTTTTCAACATCTGTATCTAGATAACTGCAACACTTACTGTATAGGCATTGTACAACACATATACAAACACACACATGTAAATATGTTTACATACGTACGTTCGCATGTATATATACATATGTACGTATATATATATATATATATATATATATATATATATATATATATATATATACATACATACATACACGTAGATATATGTCAGTATGTGTGTGTGTATGTATACATTCTTATATAACTATGACTATCTATCTATCAATCTATCCAGTCACGTACGCATACACACACATATATACATATTTGCATATTTACACACATACACTCATGTGTGTGTGTTTATATATATATATATACATATCGTTGTACGTTTGTATTAATCAACAAGAATTACAAAAACAAAAAACAAAAACACACACACAAAAAAAAGAAAGAAACGTGAAGACAGAAGAGAAAGAAATCCGTATATAATCAGTAAGTTATCAGTGGCAAGCTGAATGACATGAGGATTGTAAAGGAAAGATAGTGCAGTTAACTCGCTAGCTAGACGTCTTTCGTTAACTTATTCCCCAAGAGAAATCAATGAGGGTATCACTACAGATTTTCATCTCTTAAAAGACGTCATTCATGATTTGCTCCATTCTCAAAGCATGGCATATACAAATGCAGTGAACGAAATAGAAAAAAAAAGAAAGAAAAAACCCAAATAAAGAACAACAGTAACGTCATCAGCAATAAAAAATATCCCCCAAGAAAATATGACACCACACTCAAACGCACGCAGTAACACACTTATACACATACAGGCATACAGGCATACAGGCATACAGACAAATGTGTAAAAATTTCTAAATCACCATTTACAGTTAGTAAGTTATCTTGTACAGTGAATTGGCCAAAGAGAAAAGAAAAAAAAAAAATGATTGTGAAAATTTCCTCAATTAAATTTGCAATTAATTAATTTGTAAAAATGTTAAAATCTTTAAAAGAAAATAAACTCACGATATTCATCTTGAACTTTAGTATAAGAAAATTTATGGGGATACATATATAGCATTGTATAAGATATATATCTTTTACTTGTTTCAGTCATTAGACTGCGGGCATGCTGGGGTGCCGCCTTGAAGAATTTTAGCCGGAATTATCGACCACAGTACTTAACTTTTTAAAGCCTGGTACTTATTCTATCGGTCTCTTTTGCCAAATAGCTAAGTTACAGGATATATATATATATATATATATATAGAAAATGGAGGATAATATGCTGAACCCAGGTGTAGCAATAATTGGGTACCCTCCCAGCAGTATATTGGATAGATACTATCCCTTAGTGGGTTGAACCCCCAACCCCTAACTCTCTCACGTTATATATATATATATATATATATATATATAT
>NC_068982.1:110786694-110787566 GCF_001194135.2 Octopus bimaculoides
GTGTGTGTGTGTGTATGTATATATATATGCATATATATATATATATGTATATATATGCATATATATATATATGTATGCATGTTTGTGTTTGTATGTCTATATTTGGCCCCCACCACAATCACTTGACAATCGATGTTGGTGTGTTTACACCCCCGTAACTTAGCGGTTCGACAAAAGATAACCGATAGAATAAGTACTAGGCTTCCAAAGAATAAATCCTGGGGTCGATTAATTCGACTAAAGGCGGTGCTCCAGCGTGGCCGAAGTCAAATGACTGAAACGAATAAAAGAATAATAGAATATATATATGTATATATATATCTATATCTATATCTATATCTAACTATATATATACTGTATGGATAGATAGATGGATAGATAGATAGCTATAAATATCTTTACACGTACGCATATATATATATGTGGTGTAAAGATAATAAACATTAAAAAGGCCATCACAAAAACAAAACTCGACGAATACATTATTACGTCCACGCGTGCACACGCACACACACACACACAAAGATTCCAACAAAAGCTACCCATGCCAAATCAGAAGCTACGTAGTGTATGAACTATTATAAACCGACCTCATGGTATAGCCCCTTTTACAGCGGATAGAACTTAACATATATAGCATCTGATCGATACTACTTGTTCTTTGTATTATATTTTACAAATATACGTCCGATAACTGTTACAGACTGAAGACCATGGTGTGAACAAAGACTACATTAACACCATATGGATAACTTATCAACTCTACTTGTCATATCCAATTGGGGAAGGTGTTTTCAGTTGACTCTAACAATGGTGTATATTAACCAGCCACTCTCTCTCTCTCTCTCTCTCTCTCTCTCTCTCTCTCTCTC
>NC_068982.1:110787622-110789491 GCF_001194135.2 Octopus bimaculoides
ACACACACACACACACACACACACACACACAAACGTTTGTATACACAGATGCAGTTGCATACACGCATACACGCATACACGCAACCATTTGCACAAACTCACACGCACATAGATCCGTCTGCATGCATACGAATTCACGTACACACATACACAGAGCACACATGCACACGTATATACAAATGCTTGCTTGGCCATTTGTAGTACAACGTGTGTGCGTATATCTGTATGCATGTATGTGCATGGGTGTGCGTGTGTTGTATGCGTATTGGTGTTCGAATATCCGTGAGTTTGTCTATCTATCTATCTGTCTGTCTGTCTGTCTGTCTGTCTGTCTGTCTGTCTGTCTGTATGCCCGCCTGTCTGTCTATCTATCTATCTATCTATCTATCTATCTATCTATCTATCTATCTATCTATCTATCTATCTATCTAACGATAACGTTTGAATGTATCTGTGCGCGCGCGCGAGTGAGTGTATAATAGACTTGCACATCAAAATATTTCGTTAAAAAGTCTCCACAAATGGGAATGTAATCGAACAAACGATGAAATACATTTTACACGACTTATATGTATGCTTAAACTATCTCGGCTGGTATTTCCATTAATTAAAATTAATTCACAGTGCAGTGAAAACACATTCCAGGTTATTATTGTAGCGTTAGGAATGTCCTTAAATTGAAAGAACACATTAAATAATTAGAAGATACACTATGTCTAGTAAGAAGACTGGAAGATCAGCGTTAGAAAGCTGTTGGTCATACTGGTCATATATTTTTCTAATGAGACTTGACCTGAAGCTACACAGCAGCTGCAGGTAGTTTTAGTGTGCAAAATATGTGTGTATGTGTGTGTTTATGTGTGAGTGTGTATGTGTGAGTAAGAGAGAGAGAGAGAGAGAGAGAGAGAGAGAGAGAGAGAGAGAAAGAGAAAAACAGACAAACAAACTGAAAAAGAGAAAGAGAGCGATAGAGTTTATAGAAAATGTATAACCTGTTTCATTACCCTTGTACATTATTTGTCAAATTACTACAGACACACACGTACATGCACACAAACATACGCTTACATGTATAAATATGCGTATGTGTTTATATATATGCATATATACATATGCATACACTAAGACAAATATAAAACTCTTGGGCTGTTATACCTGAGTATCTCTTCTCGGCTGTGTAACCCCAGACTTGTCTTGGAGCATAACTTGAAATATTCACTTATGTAGTGTTAATAAAATCATACGATTCTGCTCCGCATCGGATGTAATAATAATGACTATTTGTGTGTAAAATACGTTATTTCGATTCGTAAATCACTCTTAACATAAATCGAAAGCTAATCTCATCTGACATTGTGAGAGTGCATTAAATGCAATTTGGTGGGGCCTATATTTGAGGCAGAAATTTTTAGAGGAATACATTATGCGTACAATAACGTCCTTTATCTCCTTAGTCCTCAAATTTTGTCCAGTCATAATAGTATTTTTTGCTAGAGTAAGCATATCCAATAAATGTTTATTCCCTATCTATCTATCTATCTATCTATCTATCTATCTATCTATCTATCTATCTATCTATCTATCTATCTATCTATCTAGTTAGCTAGCTGCATGAATACATAAGTAAGCATTTTTTGAGGATAACTTTAATCCATCGATATTATACGGTTCATCATTAATCCACATATTCTCATAATTGTTGTTGTTGTTGTTATTATTATTATTATTATTATTGTTCAGTAGTTTTATTTTTATAACGTGCTTTCACTTCACTACCGAGCGCAGCTCTGTGTGCCTTGGGTATATGCTGTGGTTTGCTGTGATGCTCTTATGGTTACTGTATTGAAAGTGTTTTGCGTAGGATGTGTG
>NC_068982.1:110789501-110795453 GCF_001194135.2 Octopus bimaculoides
GATGTGTGCAGTGCCCAGTAGTGCAATTTTCTGTATGTTATATATATATAAAAAAAAAAAATTATTATTATTATTATTATTATTATTATTATTATTATTATTATTATTATTATTATTATTATTATTATTTAAGGCAGCGAGCCGGCAGAATCGTTAGTGTACTGGACGAAATGCTTAACGGTATATCGCCCATCACTACCTTCTGGGTTCAAATTCCACCGCGGTCAACTTTGTCTTTCATCCTTTCGGGATCGATAAAATAAGTACCAGTTGAACACTGGGGTCGATTTAATCGACTCATCCCCACTCTCCAAAACGGCTGCCTTTGTAGCAACATTTGAAACCATTATTATTATTATTATTATTATTATTATTATTAGTATTATTATTATTATTATTTGGGCGGCGATCTGGCATACCTGGCAAAGTGCTTGGCGGCATTTCGTTCACCTGTAGGTTCTGAATTGAAACTCAGCTGAGGTCAATTGTACCTTTCATCGTTTTGTGATCAATAAAATAAGTACTAGTCGAACACTGGGGTCGATGTAATCTACTATCCCCCTCCCCCCAAATTTCAGTCCTTGTACCTATAATAGAAAGCATTATTATTATTGTAACATGTTTATGTCAGAACCCTTTTATGGCATTTTTTTTTTTAGTTTACAAGTAAAAGACTTCCGAATTGTTTGAATGTCCACATCATTGCCTGACACATTTTTCACCAACTATTTTCGGTAAATAGCCATTTCCACTGTTGTTTACATCGTAAGTTGGCCACTTCAGTAACAGAAAGACGAGGAGTGTGACAATGTTGACAACATTATTCCGAATACGTAAATAAACCCGAAAATAGATTTTAGCAGATAGACATTATGAATCTTATACTACTGTTGCATTATAGGAAACGCAAACATATATGCACAGGCACACGATAACACAGATCATCTTGCTAACAATAAACCTTTAGAAGTGTTTCAGATGAACCATGACTGGGACCACTGTCATGTAATATATCATAAGGACCCAAAACATCATCGGTGTTTGGAATAACATGAATTTTTATAGATCCACGAGGCAAAATCATCCTAATAAGAAAATTCTGACTTACAGCGTTGCACAGTAGAGTTTAAAAATATATTGGTTCAATGGGAGAGTAGGGGTACTACTAGGCAAAATATTTCACACGCACGCACGCACACACACACACACACACACACACCCACACACACACACACACACACACACACACACACACACACACACAGACACAGACACACACACACACACACACACATACATGCATACAGAGAGAGAGAGAGAGAGAGAGAGGGAGAGAGAGAGAGAGAAAGAAGGGAAATGAGAGAAGTTTATAGATATGTGTGTAGGTATATATATATATATATGACTATAATAGCTGGTACATCCCATGTGGTTGTTAGAATTTTATGCTTATGATCATCAGAGTGGATATGAAGTGCATTCACATCAAATATGGCTCTTTATATTCAATATCACGATCGGTAAAATGAAATTCGATGTGCTTGTTGTTACAGTTATAAATATCACTCTCCCTTTGGTATTAATTGCTTTGGTATTTAGTGCTTTCATCATCCATATACATACATACTTACATACATGCACACACATATACACATACACACGCATATTATTTATCTGTGTGTGTGTTTGTGTGTGTGTATTTAAGAATACATTGTTTATGGGAGGTGTGGTGTGTAATAAATACTGTATTTCATATATTTTTATATTCGAACACCTTCCACTTTGAAAGTCCTCGTTGGAACGTACACAACCACTCCAGACCATCTTCTACAT
This sequence comes from Octopus bimaculoides, assembly GCF_001194135.2. Classification (NCBI taxonomy): domain Eukaryota; kingdom Metazoa; phylum Mollusca; class Cephalopoda; order Octopoda; family Octopodidae; genus Octopus; species Octopus bimaculoides. The sequence goes on from NC_068982.1 coordinate 110,791,335, forward strand.
TTCAAAGCTCTATGGTAGTTTTTTTTTCCTCCTGAAAGACGTTTAAATAACGCCTGCGAATAGATTTGAATATTATCTATAATCTTCAGCCAGCGCCCATTTGGCAGCAATGTTAAGTCTTCGTTGCTTTTGATCAAGTGTTTCGAGCGATACATGTTCAGTGTTTCCCAGATAAACTTTTGATGGATTCCATAATTGGTTCTAATCATGTGAGAGAGCCAACGGATACTCTCGGTGACGATCCTTGTGAATGAGTTGCCTTCATCAAGAAGGTGAGCGCGTCATACTACCACGCGTAGTACTTAATACCAAAGCACTTAATACCAAAGGAAGAGTGATTTTATAATAGTAGCTAAAACACTGAATTTTATTTTTCTGACCATGAAATTGAATGGGAAGTGCCATATTGGATATTCACGTCAAACTGACAAAGAGATCAAGGCAAACCGTCTAGACATAATAATAAAAGACCGGAAAATAAACACATGTACACTGATAGACATCACAATCTGTTCTGGCGAAAATATTGCCCGAAAAAAAGTGGAAAAAAACCCATCAAAAATCAGGGACCTTGAAATTAAAATACTCAAGACGTGGAGCTGGACAGTGAAAACAAACTATACCAATAGTAACTGGAGCATTGGGTATAATTAAAAAGAATAGGAAATAAAGCATAAAAGCCATATCAGAGCTTACAACTCTACACATTGTTCAAAAGATAGTTCAGGTACGAACGTCCCATATCTTGCGGAAGACTGTCGATTCAATAGAATAGCTTAAATAGAACAATCTTTACACACAATATACTCTATTTATTAAACACCTTATAATCTAAACCACACAACTCGCGCAAGGTATGCTCTCATATAGGCCCAATAAAATTACACAACTCCCCTTACTCAATTCTGCACAACGGAACAAATACTAATACAGGAAACAATAAACTAAACACCACAACAAAACAAACTGATACAGTTCAGCAACAAGAGGAGTCTTTGCTCTCTCGACTCCATCAAAAATAAGAACACAATGCTGTACACACCTCAAGAACACGGAAGTACAACAGGTGGTGCCGCAGAAACTCGCATAAGACTATCGGAGAAATAATAATAATAATAATAATAATAATAATAATAATAATAATAATAATAATAATAATAATAATAGTAATCCTTTCTACTATAGGCACAAGGCATGAAATTTTGTGGGATGGGGCCAGTCCATTACATTGACCCCAGTGCTCATTTGGTACTTATTTTATCAACCTCAAATGGATGAAAAGCGAAGTCAACCTCGGCGGAATTTGGTCTCAGAAACGTTTTAACGTTTCCACCAACGCGCTGTCTTGACGACAACGACGACGACAACAACAACAATAACAACAACAACAACAAAAACAACAACAACAACAGCAGCAGCAACAACAGCAGCAACAACAACAACAACAACAACAACAACAACAACAACAACAACAACAACAACAACAACAACAACAACGACAGTAATAGTGATACCAATAGTACTTGGTGCACTTGGAATATCAGCACTCAAGTTCCAACTGCAAGGAATCTTCGCAGGGTTCTTGAAGCATGACCAGTAAACAAGTGTCACCTTAGTCTACTGGCTGCAGACAGCCGACACTTTCCATCATACCCAAAAAATAAGCTGTGAGGTTTCATATAATAATGATGATGATGATGATGATGATGATGATGATAATAATAATAATAATAATAATAATAATAATAATAATAATAATAGAGTCAATGTACAGACATCTGGAAAAAATGGAGTCCCCACTGATCTTTGTACTGTACATGATACCACTAACACTGATTCTGAGGAAAGCAAAGGCTGGGTATATATTCAAGAGCCGCCAACAAAAGTCAACCACTTGTTATTCATGGATGACCTCAAACTTTATGGTAAAGATGAATCCCAAGTCAGTTCCCTCGCTCATACGGTGTATACTCTCAGTGCTGTTATCAGAATGGAGTTTGGATTGAAAAAGTGTGGTGTGTTAGTCTTGAAGAGAGGCAAAATCAAATGTATGGACGGACTAGCGATACCGTCGTGGGAGGTTATGAAGCAGATAGAAGAGACGGGTTATAAGCACTTGGGGATATTGAAAAAGGATAACTCGATGGAGAAAGAAATGACAGAAAATTTTAAGGTGGACTACTTGCGCAGACTGAGACTGATCCTTAAGTTAAAATTAAACGGACGGAATAAGATTGAAGCTATCAACACCTGGGCGGTTTCACTACTTAGAAATGGAGCAGGGGTAATCGCTTGGACAATAGACGAACTAAAAAGCTTAGACAGAAAAGACAAGGAAGTTGCTGACTAGATATGGGATACTCCACCCAAAAAGTGATACAGACAGACTATCTGTACCAAGAAAAAGCGGGTGGAAGAGGACTGATTGGATGCGAACACAGCATTAGAGCAGAAGAACGCAACATAGCATGGTAGGTAAAAAATGCCACAGAACCACTATTATTGGAAGTAAGAAGGCCAGGCTTGTATAGGATGGAAGATTGAAAGATAAAGCACTGTACAAGGACTTGAGAATGAATGAAACTGAAAATAGGTGGATAAAGAAAAAGATGCATGGAAAACTTCATAGGGATGTTGAAGATAAGACAGACAGAGAAAAAAGATGAGTATGGATGACAAAAAGTGATTTAAAACCGGAAACGGGGGCTCTAATTTGTGCTGCTCAAGAGCAAGCATAAAGAACTAATTACATCAAATACGAAATAGACAACACATCAAAAAGTGATAAGTGCAGAATTTGCGGATAAAATAGTGAAACCGTATGGCATACTACCAGCCAATGTACGCCACTAGCCTAGAAAGAATATAAGAGATCATGACAATATAGCAAGGATTGTCCATTGAACACTTTGCCACAAGTATGGACTTGACAGAGCAAAAAAAGTGGTACGTACATAAACCTGAAGGCATCATCGAAAATAATAATGCAAAGACCCTATGGGATTTTATGATTCAGTGCGACCATGAGATAAAGAATAGGAAACTAGACATAGTGTTAATTGAGAAAGAAACGATGCTGGATCATAGATATAGCATGCTCAGCTGACAACAAGGTATGTGATAACGAAGAAAGAAAAGTCAATAGATATGACAGGTTAGCTTGAGAGGTTTAGTAGTTATGGTCGATGAAAAGGTGGTAGTAGTACCAACAACTGTCGGAGCTGTGGGAACAGTGAGTTAAAACCTTGAGAAGTACATGGAACAAATAGGGGCTGCGACTTCAGTACTCCATTGGTACTTATTTTATCGACCCGAAAAGATGAAAAGCTAAATCGACATCTGCAAAATTTGAGCAGAGGACGTAGAAGTTTTGAACATTTTGTCCGAAGCTCTACTGATCGAGCCTATCAAGTAAAAGTGAAATATCACAAAATACACACACACACACACACACACACACACACACACACACACACACATACACATGCACATGCGTACACGGCCAATCTACAAACATGCACAAATAAATCGGCATCATCACTATTATCAACCTTATCTATTTCTTTGCTTCATAAATTCAATGAAAATTTCATAAAGACTCTCATTACCAACCGATGCATTGATCTTTAAATCTTGCTGATATGATAGATGAATTTTCTTAATTATCTTAAGTCAATTATTTTCATTAAAATAAATATATTTCTCAGCGAAATGTTGATAGACGTTAATAACAACACTGATTTATTAATAATTAACAATTAATTATTAATTATTAAAAAAATTCATCGTCTTAATATTAAAAGAAATTCAAAGAAGTCATTCTTCTTCTTCTTCTTCTTCTTCTTCTTCTTCTTCTTCTTCTTCTTCTTCTTCTTCTTCTTCTTCTTCTTCTTATAATGATGAACAAAAATGAAGAATTCACGCATATACACATTCCAGGACACACATTCCAGGACACACACACACGCACACACGCACACGCGCGCATGCACGCACGCACGCATACATACATGCATACACATTTATAAACCCGTATATTCTCCCTTACAAGGACCATCTATTCACGCGTGCGCGTTCATGCTCATACATATGTGCACGTCTATTAAAAGTTTCATATAT
>NC_068982.1:110795779-110797772 GCF_001194135.2 Octopus bimaculoides
TATATATATATATATATATCAGTAAACATGTTGTATGTAGGATAGATTCTAAATCCTAAGTCAAAACAAACTCGGCATGAACCAAAGATGCATCACATCCCTTTTAAGGAGGGTTAGCGTCCCAATATTGGGAGAAGACAGAGGAGCCTACACGTTATATGGTTTGGCTCACCTTTCTCTCGCGACATTAAAATGAATATTTTTTTTTTAAAGAATCTCGATGAGGTTTTCTTCTCCATTATTATTATTGTTGTTGTGGTTGTCGTTGCTATTATTATTGTTGTTCTTATTACTACTACAACTACTGTTATAGTGACATTTTAGATTGTTTTATTTGTTATTGTTTTTACTGATGCTGCTATTTTTACAACAACTGCTACTACTACTGATGATGATGATGATACTACTACTACTACTACTACTACTACTACTACTACTACTACTACTAATAATAATAATAATAATAAATATCATCATTATTAATATTAGTATTATTATCATTATTATCTTTATTATATGCTTGGATTAGGCATGACCTTGATGACCCTCTTTTCTCCACCCCATCACACTCCATTCTCACGCTCTAGTACACTTTCATTTCCCCCTGCCTCTGTTCTACTTTCCTGCGATATTCTAACTATACTTATTTGCATACTGGAGTATATAAGAGCCTGCATCTCTGTTCATGTATTTTTTTTGCCAATAATTCAGACGAAGTGAGCCGGTTGCATTTGAGACGGTCTTTTGGCTCACGAAATTTACGCTGACTAGCTTTCTGAAACACATGTACAATATAAAAAGAAAAGATATATACACATGCACATGAGCAGGATCTTCTCGGTTGAGTCACGGAAAATGTAGGGTTTTTGAAAACGGTCATAGCAGGTGACGAACCGTGGGCCAAGAGCTATGAACCCGAGATCAAGGCTAAATTTTCGCAGTGAAAGACCCTCCCATCAAGATTTCAAGACATGAAAGAAATCGAAGAGAATGCGAGAAGGCAGCTATTCGCTATCCCGCCAAAAGAGTTTCAGGAATCCTTCCATCAATGGAAACGACGCTGGATAAAGTGTGTGACTTCAGTAGGGGATTACTTCGAAGGAGATTAAATGCCGAATTGATACGTGTTGAAGTCTTCCTTTTATGGCATCAGTCCCGATACTGTTTGATCAGACCTCATATATATATTTTCATACATTTACATACACGCACACATACACTCACTCACACACACATGCACATACACACATACACACACTCACCCCTCCATACCCCTCACCCCCACTCTCTCTCTCACACATATTTGCAGACAAATACAAGTATATCAAATACCTTACAACATAAATCCCAGATTTATGAAAATTATCTCCCATTCAGGAGGATGGGTCATAATTACCAAACGGCAATTAAGACCAACTCCATATAAGAAAGGGAGATAATCTCAAGAATCGGGGATCCCCAAAGTTGCTAAGCCATTAAAGAAAAGGATAGATTTAATGTCTGGAGATAGGACAGCTGCGGACAAGTGTTTCTGGCTCAACAGCTGTCGTCAGCACGAATGGTCAAACCTTATTTCGAGCAGACAAGGAAGCTACACTCATACAGAAAGGAGTAGACCACATTTATGTCCTAGGTGATTTGCATCATTTAAACAAAAATGAGCTAAGAGAAATAATTCAGTGTCGCCGGTAACGTGTATATAAATAATGCAGTTAAATAACATAGACAAATAGTTATATCATATAGCATACAACATAAATTCTTGATTTATTAAAATTATCGTTGCATGTAGATGATGTGCATTCTATATATATATATATATATATATATATATATAGGTGAGAAAGTTGGTATGTGAAAGCAAGTGGTTGGATGTATAAAAGATAATAAGAGTGAAAAAACTACAGAAGGCTTGTGTTACATGGTTAAAGTATATATTTAAATTATGTCAGAAAATACCACATTTTTTCACTCTTATTATCTTTTATATATA
>NC_068982.1:110797920-110798366 GCF_001194135.2 Octopus bimaculoides
ATGTATATATGTGTGTATTTATACTTGTAGAAACATATAGTGCATATCTTTATGTTTAAGCACCACTTTACATCCGTTTTGTTTGCTGATATAAATATGAAAAACCTCTATCTACATGCATATGTGTGTGAGCATGAGAGAGCATGGGTGTGTAGCTATATGTGAGAATATACGTGTGCGGATTTATAAATGAGCGGCATATCTATGTGTGTGTAATGTATGTGTTTGTTTCAGTACGAGAATTTAGACGTGTGACTATATAAATATGCGTGTGTAACGTTCGGAAAATAATATAATGGGCAAAGTGATTAATTTTATCAGATTAATTGCATATTTCACCTCGGGGTAGAAATGTATGAGTGTGTGTACACATACATACATACATAAATACATACATACATACATACATACATACATACATACATACGTATATATATATATATATA
>NC_068982.1:110800326-110802498 GCF_001194135.2 Octopus bimaculoides
TATATATATATATATATATATATGCGTATATTATATATACATATATACCTGTGTATATATACACACACAGATACACACTCACACGCACACACACATATATAATTCCAAGAGAGTAAGAGGTTGTGAATCCAACCAACTAAGGGATAATATGTATCCAATATATTGCTGGTAGAATACCCAATTATTAATACACAAGTGTTTTTTCATTGCATGGGAATTACACTACTGACTGTAATAGATGAGTCAGGGTAAAAAGTTGTTTTACCCTTAATTTATACAGCAATAAGAAAATGGAGGTGATTATTTATGTAACAAAAAAACCATTATAACATACATACATGTATAACATATTATGCTTTACATATATAATATATAAAATCATAAAAATACCAGTAATTATTTAAATATATAACGTAGACCATAGGAAGTAGAATGGTATCTTACAGCTGTTTCAGCCAATAGGTCATAGTACCACACTTTACTTCCATCCCTTCAGTGAACTGAAGTATTTGGTAGATAAGATTAAGGTACTTGGGTGTGCCTCTGGGCTTCGTCGGAGAGTTTACAAAGTTCATAAAGTTAAGTTATAAATATAAATACATACATATCTACACACTTTTACATATACATACATATATATAGATATACACAAATACATATCTATACATTTATATGTATATGTATATCAATTATTATTATTATTAGGTGTATTATATTATTCCTATTAGATAAAGTATAAACAGAGTAAAAAAAAAAATTATCAAAAGTGAAATAATAGTGGAATTTAAATGGTCAATCTATCTTAAGATTATTGTAGTTATGTAGGAATGAAAAGGTATATAAATGAGGAATACATATACACACACACACACACACATACACGTGCGCGCGCACACACACAGAGACACACACATACTTACGTACAAACGTACCCATAGGTACATACATATTTCGTGTGTTGAGAACGGAGGATTACTGTACTAGTTCGTATTTTTGTTAAAAGTAGATGAATACCACCTCTTGATCCCCTCTATTTTCTTATTGCTGTATATATATATATATATATATATATATATATATATATATATATATATATATATATATATGTATGTGTGTATCTGTGTGTATAATATACTCACACTACACGGCATCCGTGTATGTAGATAAGTGCTGATAGCCATATTTATTTAAGATTCATATTTTGTACTTGTGAGTATTTTTTCCTTTTTTCTGTTCATTCTATGGTACTGCAGTCTATATTGTGCAAAACTACATTTAATACCAGATTTCAATACTCTACATATTTCAGAATATGGTAACCTTGCTCAAATATAGTGGAATAATCGGCCAATCTACAAGCGGGGTTGTATATATTTGCCTATTATTTAACACTGAAATCCAGTAACATCAGCCCTCACTTTTGTTGCATGTGTCCCTTTAAGATTTCGATAAAATATATCGTTCATTAATGAATAATTTTTATTGTCATTTAATTTATAATTTTGATTATATTATCTGTAGCTGTTGAACCAGGTCACACCTGATTGATCAAACACACGACGAAAGGCGTTCCAGCAATGCCCATCTCGTATAATTATCCAATGTGACCTGTATTATATGTAATTAGGGTGTACATTTTTTTCGGTCTGTATTATTTAAGTTTAAGGAAATATCCAATTATTTTTTGTGTTGCTTTTCGTCATTGAGCAGTACCCGTGGGATGACAGTCTTCTTCTGGTTATAGTCGAATGATATTGTATTCATTCTTATCTATTGAGACGCATTAATCAACCGTGAAAGAATGAAATTCAAAGTGGACGAAGGAGGGATATGGACTCAGAGTTTAACAAATATATGCCACAAAATATTTCGTCATGCACTGTTAAGTGATTCGCCAATCTTAAGTGTAGATAAAATAAAGCTACAAAGTTGAGAATGAACTATAAGTCAATGTGAGAAATTACTTTCCCCGCCTTATCTCATACTGTCTAACCAAAGGTAAGAGAGGTATATATCGAATTCTCCAAAGTACTCTTTTATGGAGTAACTGTTGCTGACACGTAGATCATAAGTTTTCTTCTTCGATTCCGGGTTTAACTCCCGCTTCAGTGTCTCCCTCTCTCTGTATACGTGTATATATATATATATATATATATATATATATATATATAT
>NC_068982.1:110802508-110806837 GCF_001194135.2 Octopus bimaculoides
ATATATATATATATATATATATATATATATATATATACATACGCACAGAATGTCAAACAGTAACTTGAAGGATCACACAATACCTTTGATTATTATGACATTTTATTTTTAAAAGAAAATGTTGCTAGTTGATCTGAAGTTTCGTGTATGTACGTATGTGTTTTTGTATATGTATATATATATGTATGCATGTATATATGTATATGTATATATGTATCTATCTATCCATCTATATATATATATATAATATAAATGTGTGTGTGTGTTAGTGTACACGGGTATGTATGAGTTTGTGGTGTGTAGTTAATAAATTATTGTATGTTGTTAGGCTGTAGAAAGATTTCCAATACTTCACCTAGGAACATCATTCAGAAATTGAATGACAAAGGAATAAATTTAATGTTCTGGACTTTATTTAACTTTACTAACACATGACTCTAGTAGTTTCTTCCTACACTATTCTTTGACATCTTTTTGTTATTATTTTTAATAATCCTAAACTTAAGTATGTAAAATACACGGTGACGTACCAAATATGTACGCATACATTAAATATACATATATATTTTACATATGTTCGAAATATGTAAAGTATATAATCCTATATGCATGTGCAAAATACACATATACATAAAATGTACACATTATCACATTATACATATATATAAATAACTATATATAAATATATATAAATACCTTTCAACACGGTATGTTTATATATATGTATGTATGTTATAGATATATACAAATGCGCGTACATATGCATATATATTAGTATATATGTTTTATAAAATTATTTGTAATATAAATGTATAATTTCTATGTATGTAATAAAGATATATATTATATAAATTCATATATAATTTTAAAATAGTTATATAAATTTTACATAAGTAGTATATAATGTAAAACAATGTAATATATAAAATGTGTATATATATGTATGTATGTATGTATGTATGTATGTATATGCATATATATATGTTATATGTTTATACAAAATGAATGTCTAAAACAGATGTATTAAAATATATATATAGCGTACATGAATTATACATACCTATGTAAAATGTGCATATATAAAATATACATACAAATACGGATATAAAGATATGTGCATTCGAAAATAAAATACTAATATAAATCATAAATATAGAAAATATACAGAAATATATATAAAGCATACATATAAAAATATATTAATGAAATTTAGATTTATTCTAACAAACTTTTTCATGAAGCAATGATTTTAAATTATACATATAAGATACATAAAAATAAGATCTCTCTCTCTCTCTCTCTCTCTGTCTCAATCTACACACACACACACACACACACACACACACACACACACACACACACACACACACACACACACACACACACACACACACACACACACACAGAATAGATGAATAGACAGATACAGAGATAGCTAGATAGAAAGGCAGATAGATAGCTAAACAGATACATTATAATTATTTTTTCAGACTAATAATTCAGTCAAATTGAAATTCTACAGTTGACTATATGTAGACTAGAAGAAAAAAAAAATATTAAGAAAAAGAAAAATCACACAAATCAAAATACTAGTTCTTGTTTTTAGTAATTTTTTTCCTGCAAATAAGTTTAATTCTTTAAGTGATGAAGAAATTCCTTGAAGCTTGTTATTATTGTACCATGTGTTTACCTTATCTACCTAAAGAAATTCATTTTCTATTTTTACTGTCTTCTGAAGAAAAAAAGCTAGTTATTTTTGTTTAGCCTAAGGTCAGCTCATACTCATTAGCGATATAATAAAATGCTTTCTAGCAGTGACTATCCGTATATATTCTTAGTATATGTAGCACTATATGATTCAATGTGCCCTTTTTGTTTAAGACAGTAAAAGGTGATTTGATAAAGATCTGGCTGATATTTTTAGCCAGATGAGTGGCCGTGTAGTGAAACTCTCGCCTCTGATGCGGAACTTTCTCATTTTATGAGTCTACTTCATTCTAGTCGTTGAAGTCGGCAGTTTTGCAAACTGACTTCAGGGGATTAAAGCAATTATATCAAGCACTGTACATATTCTGCTATTCATTTTATCGATATCTATTTATCAAACAGCTATATTCACATATATTGCCATTTTTTATGATGTAAAGATCACAAAGTATTTGCAAAAATTTACACCGGTACACATAGAATCTCTCACTCAAAATCACATATTCCCTCTCAAACACACACACGATCTCTCTCTTTCTACCATGCACACGCACACACACACACTTACACAAAAATACAGATATGGCGGGATTCCGCACAGTAGAAATATTTATACAAGGTGCCAAGCTTAAAACAATTGAAAAGTGTAGTTAATACCCGAACAATACCATGATCCTTAGTTTCAACGTCCTTTCACGTTTCAATATACATTACCACAATACAATCACACACACACACACACACATATATATACACACACACACAACATATATATATATATATATACACACACAATATACATACATACATATATATATATATATATATATATATATATATATATATATATATATATATGAATACGCATACATACATGTTACATACCAAGACTTACTTGTCAATTAATGTGTATATGTACCAATATTGGTTTCATAAATCATAAATATATGAAAAATATATGCGAACTAATATGCTCAAGAATAATTTTTAACTTTTAAGAAATGAAAGGGATGTTAAGAAGATGGAAATAAATGTTAGTGGGAGCATGAGATACATACATACGTACATACATTCATATATATGTATATGTATTTATGTGTATATGTGTATATAGGTGTATATATGTGTATGTGCATATATACGCATATATGTGTACATATAGGTATATATATGGATATATATGTGGCTATGTGTATGTATATACATATGGAAATGTATATATATATATATATATATATATATATATTTACACACACACACACACACATATATATATATATATATATAAATTTACACACACACATATATATATATATATATATTTATATTTATATATATTTACATATACTATTAATCGGCGGTTTGTTACTTTTACTGATTGAAGTTATATAAGTATATATTCTTATATTTTGTGTTCTATTTATTCTGTTTCTAATGCCAGGTCTATCTATCTATCTATCTATCTATCTATCTATCTATCTATCTATCTATCTATCTATCTATCTATCTATCTGTCTATCTATGTGTGGATGTGTGTATATTTGCATACATGCGTGTCTCTAAATATCTATGTATGCATATGTGCACATGTTTGTACTAACTTTACATATATTCATATACATACAAACAAATGCATACACACATGCATTAAATTCGGATAATAATTCATACTCCGGTTTGTGAATGGGCAAGACCTAATGGATAGAGTATTTAGCTTAAGATTAGAACGTCTGAGGTTTCGGTTGGCGCGGTGGTTCAGTTACGTTGGTTCAGTTTACTCAGCTGAAAATTAGTACCAGCAGTCTGCTAGTGTAGGTTTCTCTCCCTCACCACCAGTCACATCCACAGAGTGGGTGTCTATGTCTTCATGATTACATAGGCATCTAACACAGTTGAGGAAAGCGTGGTACATGATATCAGGTTATACAAGCTTGCGACGTTTAATTTGCTCTACTTAACCCGTTGAAAGTTCATTAATGATACACCATTAGCACAACTATCTGTCTCTCTTTCTCCCAATTTATATCCTTCCTTTTTATTTTAATCGCATAGAGTGTGATTTGAGACCCGATTGACTGCTATTTTTATAGAGTATCTGATTGCTAAGATCTCAGTAATTTCACTTGCCTGAGGTTCCAATTCTTCATGAGATACCGTTTAAAATTACCGAAAAAAATTTTTAAACTGTAAATTTAATAAAAATTAATTTTTATGAGCGTAAGAATTTTATAGTGACATTTTAGTTTTGTAATAATATAAATATGACGAAAAAATATTTAAGGAACCAGAGAAAGGGATAGCAAAAAGGCGGACGGAGAGACAGAAAGAGTGGGCGAGAGGGGGCGAAAAAGCGGTAGATTTAGAGCGAGGGAAGAGAGAGAGTGTGTGTGTGTGTGTGTGTGTGTGTGAGAGAGAGAGAGAGAGAGAGAGAGAGGGAGAGAGAGAGAGAGAGATAAAGAGAGAGAGATGCACTAATAAGGGGTAATCTATAATGCGGAAGCATTTTTGATGCCGTTATTTCGATAATTTAATATTGTGGTTAATTTGAAAACCCTTTGATTTCATTTGAAATAAAGTTACCTGTAAAAAATTCAACCAATTAATTGAATTGCACGCGGGTGC
>NC_068982.1:110807528-110808007 GCF_001194135.2 Octopus bimaculoides
TATATATATACATATATATACACACACACCCATATACATATATGCATACCCACGTTTATATATACATCAATACACACACACGTATACGTATTTTAAAATCCATCTTTTCATTTAAAGTATGTTAGCGAAAGTCTTAATGAACATGAGAAGACAATGTTTTGAAATAACTATTATAGCTAATCTAATATAACAATATATCTCTCATAACATAACTATAAATCTAACATGATATAACTATATATTTAACCTAAAATACATATGCTACATGTAATTTTTGTCACTAACCATCGTTTCGTTTGACCAGCATCATATATTACGCTATTGCAATAAACAAATTAAATTCATGTTTAACCAGATCTTTTACTCCTACAAGTTATTTAAAAGAAATGTTAAATTTGTGCAATATCTTTATTATTACTGTTACGCTAAGTTAAAGGATCATAAATATGGTATAAGAGTTAATAATTGCCTTCATATAT
>NC_068982.1:110808017-110808684 GCF_001194135.2 Octopus bimaculoides
TATTAATTCAAGTACAGTAATCCCTGGCCATATCATGGTTCACCTATCCTGGTTCACCTATCGTGGTTCACCTATCGTGGTTCACCTATCGTGGTTCACCTATTGCGGTTTATTATTTAAGCTTACGGCGAATCCTCCGTTGTGTTGTTTTGCATTCACAATAAAACAAATGTATACAAACTATAAAAATTAAAATAAAATTATACAGTACAACACTGCTTCTACTTCGCGGATTTTCACCTATCACGGGACGTCTTGGAAGGTAACCCCCACGATAGTCGAGGGATTACTGTGCTTCCCTGACTTGGGTATAAGGAAGAATTTTCTGGCAAAACTTCTAATTGTTAAGCGCTGATTAATGGTATCATTCAAGATACGAACTTATTCATTTGATTTATGCGTATATTTATCTTAATATGTATGTTATACCTATCATTCAAACTAGATAACTATTCAATACACTCGCACACACTCACTCACACACACGCGCACATACACATACGTTCATTTATTGTATATATATATATATATATATATATATAGTTATGTTAGGTTATATATATATGTGTGTGTGTGTGTATACGTATATTTTGTGTAAGTGTATACATATATATATTCATATATTTTGTGTGAGTGTGTATATATATGTATATATATTTATATATAT
>NC_068982.1:110808706-110810607 GCF_001194135.2 Octopus bimaculoides
TATATATATACGCACATACACATGCCGCTATACATTCATAAGCATATGCACATATGTATGTACATACCATCGACTTACATGTATATCTCTGTGTGTTTGGGGGGTGTATCTACAACTCGCTTTCTATTTACACACACGCATTTATATGTTTACACCACATATATACGTGTATATATGCATGTGCACGCGCATGTGTATAGTCAACAAATTATAAATTTTCTCAGAATTTTATTTACTAATTCACATTTATATTGTTTCAAGTAAAAATAATGAACGCTGTCTTTGTAATAAATTAACGTCGCGGCATAAGAAGTTTCTCTGTTAAGTGACCAAACCGTAGAGCTATGTTCATTTCAACCATTGTTTCTGCATTCTTCGTCCTTGTGGGAATTTCTCTCTTCATATTTATTTTAATCATGCCAGGAAATACCAGTAATACACTCCAGTTGATGTCAACGTTATTATTCTTATTTAGTTTACTCGACAACTGGCCTTGAGCCTAAGTAAAAAAATCAATATTTAAATCTGCCCTAGTCAAGTTGCAGGTCAGACTATAGACTGCAATATATAATATCCCTTAAACGAAAGCTTTGAGATGTATTAAAATGTGTGTGCCTACGTGTGTGTCTGTGTATACAAATGCACATGGATGCGCACACACAGATGAGTGGCTATGCATTTTTTTTATGTGTGTGTGTGTGTGTGTATGCGCGCGCGTAAATATATGTATGTGTGCATGTTATGTATGTATGTATCTCTCTGGCCCAGTGGGTTGGTGGATGTGCATATTTGTGTGTGTGGATGCTGTTGGAATTTACTGTGATTATTTCTCCCCCTGCACCTTGTCACGTCTAACGCTTAGCGTCACTCGCACTTATCTCAGACCCTTTTCTGTGCAGGTCCTCGTCAAAGATAGATACTGCATGCATGTTGATCCCAGCCGTAACTACACATGGTCGGCTGTCTTACAGTAGCTTGTATCAGATTGTTCAGTAAAGCTCGAGATCACACGGGGCACAGAAGGCGTGATGGACGATTCATTGTAATGATAAATCTTGTTCCGCTGGAATGAGTGAACAAAAACGTGTCTTGCTCATCCGATCTGATTTGTCTCGCCGAGGAAAACTGCTAGGGAATAAGAAGAATGTGTTGTCTGTCGGTGTGGAAAGTGAAATTTTCTATAGGGAATGGTCGAGATAAACCGCCACACTGCCTGCACCTGTACAGCAGTTGTTGATATAATGGACAGCTAGTTGTAAAACACAGCTAAAAACTACATGGTATATGTATGTATGTATGTATGTATGTATGTATAATAATCAGCGGAGTTTGGAAATAGCTATCCTTCGAACTCCCGTTCCTCACGGAGAATAAAAAGTGGAAGGCAAAACATGCAAAAAAAAAAAGGAAATTTTCAATCTTTTTTTCTTTATGTATGTATGTACAATACACACACATATATATGTATGTATATTATACATATATATGTATGCCTATATGTATGTACATATATATATATATATATATATATATATATATATATATGTGTGTGTGTGTGTGTGTGTGTGTGCGTGTGTGTGTGTGTGTGTGTGTGTGTGTATGTATATATGTATGTATGTATAGAGAGATAGATAGATTGATAGATAGAAAAGTATGTCTCCTAAATGTTTTAATTATTTTTTGAAGTCAAAACAATGCAGTTTATAAGACACAATAACAAAGCAGGCTTCTGTTTCTTTTATATTTTTGTAACTTACATTGTTTTGGCTAAAAAAACTAATTTAAAACGTATTAGGCATTGCTTCATGAATCCCTCTCTCTCTCTTCACACTCATACACATGTATGTGCGCGTACATACATACATGTATAAACACAGATGTGTATGTATGTATATATATAT
>NC_068982.1:110811540-110812364 GCF_001194135.2 Octopus bimaculoides
ATATATATATATATATATATATATATACATATATATATATATGTGTGTGTGTGTGTGTGTTTGATATATATTTATGCTCTCCGACACAAACATGCATCCTATTTTAATGGTCCCGAGGAAGCTATAGCATCTTGCATAAGCCCTCAGCTCTGATTTCACTTCCTCCTATAGCAGAAACAGATGGAAGCTAATGAAGGTGATTGTACTACTTGTGTAGGCATGTACGCGCGCACGTGTGTGTTTATGTGGATGAGTCTGTGTGTGTGTATGTGTGTGTGTGTGTATTGTGTGTGCGTGTGCGCGCGAGTGCGTGTGTGTGAAATTTGCGGATAGATTTCTTTAGTACCTTAAAAACATAAGACACTAAATATACTAAAATTTAGCTGTTAAGATTAAAAAGAGATGATGAATTTCAAATTGAGATGATTTTAATGGATGATTTATAAATTATTCAATATATATATAAAGGTAAATGGAATTGAAATTAAAAAGTCATTAATTATTTTGGAGTAAGTAGAATGATATATTTGTATTATTTATGTATGATACAGAAAAAATATCGAGAAATACTTTATATTTTTACTAGGGAAAGGTTGAATGTTACTTTCAAGCTTCGTCTATCTATCTATCTATCTATCTATCTATCTATCTATCTATCTATCTATCTATCTATCTATCTATCTATCTATCTATCTATCTACAACCACACACACGCAGGAATAAAAGAATATATATGTATATATAAACACACACATATATGTAAATATATATAACGAAACACATATATATGGATATATGTATATGCACATATATACATGTATATA
>NC_068982.1:110812771-110813847 GCF_001194135.2 Octopus bimaculoides
TTTCCCTTCATCACTCTCGGCACCATTTCTAACATAAACATAGAATTCTTGCTTGTCATCGATAGAACTTATACTTTGTAGTTGATCTGCTAAAAAGAGTAGCAAAACTCCTCTCCTTTCCTACTGTCTTTTATCTTGTTTCAGTCATCGGCCACTTATTTTTTTTATGTCTGGTACTAATTCTATCTCTTTTCCAAACGTAAACAAGGCAAAGCGGTGGTTTGGGTCACACATACACACACACACACACACACACACACACACACACACACACACATACACACACACACAACGGGCTTCCAAAGTTTTCATATAGCAAATTCACTCATAAGGAATTTGTCGACCCAGGGCTGAAGTAGAAGACACAAATCCAAGGTACCACGTGGTGAGACTGAACCCAAAATCACACCGTTGCAAAGCGAGTTTCTTCATCACACAACGCCCACCCCAAAAGTAATGAAAAGAAAAGTCATCATGTTGGTCAATGTAATCAGATTAAATTTTGATGAAAGACAGGTTGGTCACGACTGGAATGTATTACATCACAGATCAGGGAGAAGTCACGTGCTCTAAAAACAAGAACTCATGTGTATTAGATAAAAGAGAAGATTTCGAGAAAGGACTAAAGATATCCATTCTTTGCCCAAATACTATAAGGAACCATGTCACGATGTTCTTTTATATCAATAAAATCGAACGAAGATATTATTTTGTAAAGAGAACATTTTCTTTCTTTTTTTAATTTCATTCTGTTTTTCTGCTTTTATAAAAACATTGTTTTTTCCTATTTCTGTGTCTAGTTTGAAAACATTTTTGTTTTTAAAAATAGTAAATCTAAAATAGTGGAAATAAATTTCATCCAGAGCGCGTGCGCGCACCCATACCCACACCCACACTCGCACACGCACACACATTTGGATGAATATCTATATGTAGGCATATGTCTGTAAATATGTGTGTATATGTGTGTATGTGTGTGTGTATATATATATATGCATATATGTGTATGTGTGTGTATATACATAAATGTGGGTGTATATGTATCTCTCTCTCTCTCTCTCTCTCTCCATATATAT